>NW_027507785.1:137881160-138006160 GCF_037356315.1 Lithobates pipiens
AGGGGGGGCGACAGCGTACAGGTGTGAGGGGGGGCGACAGCGTACAGGTGTGAGGGGGGGCGACAGCGTACAGGTGTGAGGGGGGGGCGACAGCGTACAGGTGTGAGGGGGGGGCGACAGCGTACAGGTGTGAGGGGGGGCGACAGCGTACAGGTGTGAGGGGGGGGGCGACAGCGTACAGGTGTGAGGGGGGGGCCAGAGCGTACAGGTGTGAGGGGGGGGCACGACAGCGTACAGGTGTGAGGGGGGGGCACGACAGCGTACAGGTGTGAGGGGGGGCGAGAGCGTACAGGTGTGAGGGGGGGGCACGACAGCGTACAGGTGTGAGGGGGGGGCACGACAGCGTACAGGTGTGAGGGGGGGGGGCACGACAGCGTACAGGTGTGAGGGGGGGGGCGACAGCGTACAGGTGTGAGGGGGGGGGGGGGGGCGACAGCCTACAGGTGTGAGGGGGGGCAATAGCCTACAGGTGTGAGGGGGGGGCGACAGCGTACAGGTGTGAGGGGGGGGCGACAGCGTACAGGTGTGAGGGGGGGGGCGACAGCGTACAGTTGTGAGGGGGGGGGGCGACAGCGTACAGGTGTGAGGGGGGGGCGACAGCGTACAGGTGTGAGGGGGGGGGCGACAGCGTACAGGTGTGAGGGGGGGGGCGACAGCGTACAGGTGTGAGGGGGGGCGACAGCGTACAGGTGTGAGGGGGGGCGACAGCGTACAGGTGTGAGGGGGGGGCGACAGCGTACAGGTGTGAGGGGGGGCGACAGCGTACAGGTGTGAGGGGGGGCGACAGCGTACAGGTGTGAGGGGGGGGCGACAGCGTACAGGTGTGAGGGGGGGGGGGGGCGACAGCGTACAGGTGTGAGGGGGGGCGACAGCGTACAGGTGTGAGGGGGGGGGCGACAGCGTACAGGTGTGAGGGGGGGGCCGGGAGCATACAGGTGTGAGGGGGGGGCCGGGAGCATACAGGTGTGAGGGGGGGCCGGGAGCATACAGGTGTGAGGGGGGGCCGGGAGCATACAGGTGTGAGGGGGGGGCCGGGAGCATACAGGTGTGAGGGGGGGGCCGGGAGCATACAGGTGTGAGGGGGGGGCCGGGAGCATACAGGTGTGAGGAGGGGGCCGGGAGCATACAGGTGTGAGGGGGGCCGGGAGCATACAGGTGTGAGGGGGGCCGGGAGCATACAGGTTTGGGGGGGCTGAGGCACTGGAGGACTTGGTGGGACAGCCATTTGGCGGGACCCTGGGGGAATGTTGGTAGTCAGGCTCGGGGGGGGGGGGGGGGGGGCGCAATTTCTCATGGCTGCCCTATTTTTTATATATATATATATATATATATATATATATATATATATATATATATATATATATATATATTGTTTATGACAAGCACAGGGTGTAAGCATGTGACTCAGAAGATATCTTACACATCTTTGCTCAATTTCACAGGGAACTGTATGTGTCGTGCACCTCTAAAGGGGGGGGCATGGGAGCTCTATTTATCAAATATTGATCTACCTGTGCTGACTGATGAAGACCGCAACATTCTGGGAAAAGATATTACTGTGGAGGAGGTGGTGGCAATCTCCTCTTTTGCTACCCGGAAATCTCCTGGTCTAAATGGTTTCCCCTCGGGGTGGTACCCATTTTGTTGAGTGTTCAAATCGGCCAGGTCGGATGGTAGACTGCCAAAAGGAGGGGGGGGGGGGGGGGGGGGAGTAACCTAGGTTGTGTGACTTCTACCGCCCTATCTTGCTGATGAAAGTGGACACAAAAATCCTGTTCCAAATTATAGCAGGGAGGTTGCAGACGGTTATACTAAAGCTTATGAATGCGGATCAAACTGGATTTATCCCAGGTAGGTGTGCTCGGATGAATATTAGGAGACCCTTTCCGAACCTTCAGGCTAGACACGACAATTTTGGGGCATGGGGGGTGGTTCCTTAGACACAAATAAGGCTTTCGACTCACTGAGTGAATTGGCCTTACCATTTTCGGCTTCTGGAGTCCTATGGGTCTGGCCCTGTTTTTATCTCCTGGGTGAAACTTTTAAACATCGACCCATTGGTGAGATTACAGGTTAATGGTATCATCTCTGAGCCTTTTCCCATTATTCGTGGGGTTAGACAGGGGTGCCCATGGTCTCCACTCCTGTTTGCCCTGGTCATAGAGCCCCTAGCGACCAAGTTGAGGTCTAGTGATACCCTCTCTGGATCTGGGTCCCTTGAGTTTAGTGGCCTTTGGGTTGATTCAGGAATTTGGGGACTTTTCTGGCTTCAGAATTAACTGGGTCAAGTCATCTAATTCCCATTGATGAACATGTAGTGGTCCCTGCTGATTGTCCCATTCCACTGTCTGGATATAATTAAATATCTAGGGATTCAGGTACAGCGCCTCATCTCTAGGTTTTTGGAGCTAAATTTGACAGAGTATAGGGGCTCTTGCAGAGGTGCAAAAATGTCAGAAGCTACCACTTACAGTGATGGGTAGAATTTAATATGATCTTTCTCCCTAAGATTTGTACATCCTTTTGAACTCGCATGTCTGTGTCAAAACAGGTCTTCCGTAAAATAGACTCTGTTGTGGTGGGATTTTTGTGGGGATCTCGAGCCCCCAGGGTGTCCATGGCCATACTGAAACTGCCCAATACAATGGGGGGGATTGACCCTTCCGGGACTTACAAGTCTTTGAAGCACAGCTGTCCTTCCTGCATTGGAGATTTTCTCCTCAAATCCCTAATGCTACGACTTTACTGGAATCTGCAGAGGCTACTTCGCAGGAGACTCTTGTGAATATGGTTTATAGGAAGGGTGTGCCGTGTAGAAGCGTGGGTTCGGCGATTGCTCTGCCTGGACAGATATTTCACATCTGCACCCAACAAACGGGAGATGGACCCCTATGGAAGTCATCTAATAAACCTCTGTGGTATAATGAAACCCTTAAGGAGTTTTTTTTAAAGAGAGGATGGGAGAGTGTGGGCTAAATATGGGGTTAAGTATCTCCACCACAAATTTCAGGAAGGTAGGCTGTGTACCTTTGCTTAGCTGAGGGAACTGTTTGGGATACCCATAACCTGGCATTTTCTATACGCCCAGCTGCGTCATGTGGCGGTGGCACAGTTCGGTATAGAGGAAGTACAGGTACAGGATACCTCGTTGGAGAGAGTCCTTGGGGAATCTGACCCGGTCAAAAGAATTTCCAGATACTATCAGAAGGTGGGTTCAGGAGACTCCAGGTTGGTCGCTAAGGCTAGGTCTCATTGGAAAATGTTTATACCAGAGTTGTCAGGGGAGTTGAGGCAGGAGGCTTTGTATACTTATCTGGGCTCTGTCATCTCTTCAAAGGATAAGACTATACAGCTTTGATGCCTCCATCAGATGTATTATACACCAGTCAAACTATTCCGTATGCACAGAAGCGACTCCGCTACATATTTATACAATATAAATCCCACATAAACTCTACCAACATATTACAATACTCCCTTCATGCACTGTTAAAGTTTTCCCGCTGCCTACTTCACTGGGAATCTGTCCAGAAAATATTCCATGACTGGTACCTCACACACCTGCTAAATTGGCTTGTATCTACCCCTCTACAACCAACACATTCTGGAGAAACTGTGGACGCTATGGATCTCCCTTGCACATATGGTGGAATTGCCCCACAGTCACTCTTTACTGGTCCAATCTCACCAAGCTCATTCTCTTGCTAATCTCGACTTCTTTCTCCTTATCGCCACAAATGGTTCTTTTGGGTCTGGATATGGACACTTGTTCCCCAGAAATCACACAGGATAATTTCCCATGTTTTTATAGCTGCCTGCTTAGCTATTGCTAGAAAGTGGAAATCCCCCCCATCTATTTCGGAAGTGATCACACTCTTCAACAACTGCCTGATAGAATTTATGTATGCCAAAGCTCCCCTACAACTCCCAAAATTTCATAATCACTGGGAGCTTTGGCTGACACCCAAAAAGCCTAAATCTCACGTGACCTACACCTGCTTTATGGCCTTAATATCCTATCCACACCCAATTTGAACACCCCCATTCGATATAATACTTTACCTTACTGTTAGCTGACTTCAAATCCATCCCACTATATACAGTAAATGCAGCAGTTTATCACTTGTTAAACTTTTTACTATAACGGTCAAGTTCATCCTTTGTACACTGTACTAATACGAATTGTTCACCTACTGTATAATTTTTTTCTTTTGCTACTTATGACGCACATTTCTGTCTGTATACTATATACTCTTTTTGAAATTTCGATAAATGGCAAGTTAAAAAAAAAAAAAATAGCAAAATGGGCTTGTAATGAGTGGCTAAAAGCATGTATTTATTGTATCAAAACAAATAAATAGTGAGTACAATGCCTCACGTGAATGACACAGCATATCAGAGTCTGTGTTCCATCTCCCAGAGCAAAAAAAACAACAATAACTTTACATTAGGATCGATGAGCATATGAGAGAAATGGAGAAGGACACTGATAAGTCCCTGGCTAAGCATTTGCAAAAAGGGACATGGGGGCAGCTTGGGGACATGACGATCAAGGGAATCTATGCCCTCAAACTGTCACCCAGAAGAGGGGATTTCAATATGGTCAGAGCTTTGGACCCACTGGGGTTAAATACTGAGCTGAATTGTCAGTTATTTTTGGAAGATTAAATACCTCCCTCCCAGTCTATTTTTACCATTTGTTATGTTAACTATGTTTACTGTATTGTGAATGCTCTTTGAGCTGCACAAGTTCTCTCCCGCTTAAGCCATATAGATAAAATGGCTTGTTCCCTTTGTGTAAAGCTGAAGGTCAAGTGTCTGTGTTAACAGATAGAACATTACACACAATGGATGAATGTTTCAATTTATGGTGTTGCTTTAAGACAAATTAGTGGACGGCCCCCTTCACAGTATTTAGGGAGACCCGGGTCGGGTGCATATCATCTTGACGAAGCTATGCTTGAACGTAAGCAAAATGTGTTGACATCACTGATACGTTACAGGAAACCTGTAGCTTATGCCCCAATGAACTTGCACCGCTAGTGGGGAAATCTCTGGAGCCCATAAACAACTGTTGTATGCATAAAGGTATAAGGTATTCTCGCGCCAAACTACGTGCCCTAAAATAAAAATAAATATAAAATTAAAATAAAAGCTATGGTTGCAGCAAAACACCGGTAGGGGTGATAACCCTCCCCAAAAAAATGATAGTAAGTATACAGAAACCTGCTGTATACAGCAAAAGGAGCATCATTTTTGGGATCTCTGTGTGAGGACGATTGGGCGGTGGATACCACAGACGAAACGATCAGCGGGATGATTCCCTGATGTGCAGATACACCTAACCCAGAATCTTCCAGCAGCGTTACTAACAGCCCATGGGGAGGACTGATGAGACTATCCATTCAGGCTCTTCACTTGCCGAGGTCTGGAACGCTATTGGAGAGTGAGGACACCGGAAGTGACGTCCGGAGTACAAGCGCGGCGCTCGTTCGTTTTTTAAACTGTACATTTTATGGCTTTTAAATGTGAGTACCCAGGACTTTGCTTACTGAATAAATAGATATTGTAATTACTTACTTCACTATTGGAGTGTTCCCCTTTCTTCCTTTTATGATAACTGCATATGCATGGTGACTGAGTGTCCAGAGAAAACTACTTATTGAGCCTATACCAGCGGATAGCAAGTGTTTATTGGAATGCTGTTTACCTTACAGCAGTAAGGTAAGGTAGTTATTGCACCTAGTGTGTGAACACAAGATTCACAGGAGCACCGGTGGAACCAGTGCCTTTTGTTTGGTCACACAGCTTATTGATTTATTTGGCACTGGATGGACTCACATTTTGCATGACTATATATAACTGTTGCTTGATACTTTAGAGCACATTCTGGATGTGAGTTTGGATTTTGATTATCAATTTTTTTGCACTGTATGCACTTTGACTAAGATACACTGGATATTATTGCACTGTACCAAATTGTATCATTTAGTTTTTACAAGTCTTACCTTTTTGTATATTCTGTGTATTTTTTTATTTTTATTCTAAAACTTTATTATATTATATAATTTTTTTTTTTTTTTAATTTATTTCTTTATTTTATTTTTATTATTTTTTCCTACCTCTATCTATTCATTGATTTTTTGATTTCACTTTAGTTTGTTATTTTATTTTTATTTTATTTAATCTTTATTTATGCTACACGCCGTTGTATTTCAATTGAATCTTTTTTGATTATTGATTCTGCACATAGCACTCGATTGGATACTGTTAGCACTGGGTTAGGTGCACAGCTTGATTTATTTCACCTGAGTGGATATACACACTGTCTGAGTCTATTAAGGCACCTAGTTTATTTATATACCATTTATTGACACTTAGGCACTGCAGCTAGTTTATTTAGCTATATTGTTATTTTTTCCTGTTTATTCGGAGCGCAACACCAACTACTTAGTAACTGTTGTATGCAGTTTGCAATGTGTTATTGAAATAAATGCCGCGCTAGAAAAACACAAAAATTACAAAAAAGCTGCAACAAAAACCATCAAATATCCCCATGGTTCAAATAAGTATTATAAAATAAGTTGCGCTAAAAATAAACTATCACGCTTAGAGTGACAGAAAATTAGGATAGCAACTATTGCAATGAGGATCGTTGAAATGTCCATATGCGCAAGGATCAAACGGTGATAAGTGCACAAAATTAATAAATTCTGAAATGAATATAGATGAACAACAAAGTCCTCCAAGGTTGCGTATTCCAATGTCCATCACCGTTCACTGAGGATAGGTTAAAATGGAGAGAGGAAGACGGAACTAATTTAGTCACTGTATAAGTGGGAACTCTTACCAGAACAGATAGGACTCCAATCGTGTAGTAACGTTAGAAAAGTAAGCCTTTAATGCTAAAAGAACGAACGGTGACATCCCAAAAATAACATATACAGACATACAAAAAAGGCAGCTAGTTAAAAAAAAAAAAAAAATGAACAAACACCAGTGTTCCGTGGTCACATGTGGCATGGTGGCGTCAGCACAAAGCACCGCCCTACACGTTTCATAATACCTTATGTCTTCCTGGGGCACGGGCGATATGCTGATCCATCACTTAAATATCAAAAAACTACACCCAAACCTCAATTTCATCTTGGGCACCATGCTATGACTCTCAGATCCGATGCAACACAAACAAGAATCAGACCTCGATCCGAAGTTCATAAAGATCACATACTGACCAACGAAGAGCCAAGGAGATAAATTTAAGTTAATGACATAATAGTAAACATAACTAGTCAGGACTCGCATATTAATAAGCCAATGTTCTTTCAGAACTTAGTAGGCTTTTATAGATGTAACAACTGTGCGGTTTGCTCTAATAATGTTATTAAAGACAGGAAAACTATACAATTTACCTCTACAAGTACTAATCATACTTTTGCCATTAAATCACTCATAACATGCTCTACCACTTGTGTCATCTATGCGCTGACCTCCCCATGTGGGCTTCAGTATGTGGGCCGTACTGTACGCCCACTGCAGGTCAGGCTGAACGAACACACAGGAAACATTAGGACATGTTTTAAGGGCCATCCTGTGTCTAGACACTATCTAGAGGTGCATCAATAAAACCCCAAGGGAACTTCAATGATGGGGATAGACAAACTTAGACTACCTTGGAGAGTCAAGCCAAAGAGGTGTGCGATTTCAAAGCTCGAAATGAGCTGGATTTATAAAGTTAGATGCCTCAGGCCCTTTGGCCTTAATGTAGATATAGAGATCAATGCTTTTATTGATAACTCTTGAGATATGGTATTATGTATTTTGAGACTACTGATTCTGTAAATGTTAGTGTCCTTACGGTTTCAATAGAGAAATTTGATGTTTGTTCCATTGTATGTATCTGGAAGAGACCTCGACCTCAATGCGACGTTCATTAATATTTTTATTCTATTGTCTTTGGTTTTTTTTAAGTTCCTTTTTTTCCCACATTTTAAGCTACTATTAAATCTGCACTTAAATAGTGCTACATACCGTATATACTCGAGTATAGGCCGACCCGAATATAAGCCGAGGCCCCCAATTTACCCCCAAAAAAACTGGCAAACTTATTGACTCGTGTATAAGCCGAGGGTGAGACATGCCTGTCCATCCCTGTGTGTGTGTCCGTCCATCCCTGTGTGTCCGTCCATCCCTGTGTGTGTGTGTGTCCATCCATCCATCCATCCCTGTGTGTGTGTGTCTCCATCCATCCATCCATCCATCCCTGTGTGTGTGTGTCTCCATCCATCCATCCATCCATCCCTGTGTGTGTGTGTCTCCATCCATCCATCCATCCCTGTGTGTGTGTGTATCCATCCATCCCTGTGTGTGTGTCTCCGTGTGTGTGTGTCTCCGTGTGTGTGTGTGTGTGTGTGTGTGTGTGTGTGTGTGTGTGTGTGTGTGTGTGTGTGTGTGTGTGTGTGTGTGTGTGTGTGTGTGTGTGTGTGTCCAGCCTACCTGTGTCCCGAGCCTTTGTCCCGAGCCTTCGTCCCGTCCCGTGCCCTCTTCGTCGGCGGCCATTGTAAAATTCAAAAGCCGCGCCTCCTCCTTCGCCTGTGATAGGCGGAACACTGAATTTCCCAGCAGCCTGTGTTCCGCCTATCACGGACGTCGTATCATCCTCGTCTGTAGTACGAGGATGAGACGACGCCCGTGATAGGCGGAACACAGGCTGCTGGGAAATTCAGTGTTCCGCCTATCACAGGCGAAGGCGGAGCCGGAGGCGCGGCTTTTGAATCATAGAATGGCCGCTGTCTGTCTGCTCGACACGCTGATCGAGCGGGCAGACAGCGATGACTCGAGTATAAGCCGAGGGGGGCACTTTCAGCCTCAAAAAAGAGGCTGAAAATCTCGGCTTATACTCGAGTATATACGGTATGTGTATATGCGATTAATTCGCATTACAAGTTCTGACCAGTTATGTTTATTTACTATTATGTCATTAACTTTATTATATTAATTTATCTCCTTGGCTCTTCGTTTGTCAGTATGCGATTGTTTTGAACTTCAGATCGAGGTCCGGTTCTTGTTTGCGTTGCATCTGAGAGTAATAACATGGCACCCAAGATGGAATTGAGGCTTGGGTGTAGCTGTTTGATATTTAAAGTGATGGATCAGCACAGCGCCCACGGAAGACGTAAGGTATTACGAAACATGAAGGGTGGTGCTTTGTGCTGACGCCACCATGCCACATGTGACCCCGGAACACAGGTGTGTGTGTGTGTGTGTTTTTTTTAACTAGCCGACTTTTTTATATTTTTGTATATGTTATTTTTCGGATGTCACCGTTCGTTCTTTTAGCATTAAAGGCTTACTTTTCTAACCTTACTACACGATTGGAGTCCCTTCGTTTTTATGCACTTGTGGCTTCGAGTTTGAGTGTGTCTTTTTACAGATTGTGTCCATCCGCCAGGCTTTTCCCGCATCTCGCTGAACCGATCGTTGTTCATCATTGAAGACACCAAGGGCTCGGCGGTATCCGAAGATATTCCTGTCCCCACAGAGGGCTCAATCTGCCTGTGCATTTGACTCTGCTCTTAAGGGTCTCCATCTGTTCTGGTAAGGGTTCCCACTTATAGTATCTGTCTTCAGATCGAGTCCTGTCTTCCTCTCTCCATTTTAACCCATCCTCAGTGTACAGTGATGGACATTGGAATACACAACCTTAGAGGACTTTGTTGTTCACCTATATTCATTTCTTAATTTATTAATTAAATTGTGTGCACTTATCACCGTTTGATCCTTGCGCATATGGACATTTGAGCGATAATCACTGCAATAGTTGTTATCCTAATTTTGTATCACTAAGCATGATAGTTTATTTTTAGCGCAACTAATTTTATAATGCAAAGTGTTATGGACTTTGATGGACTTGCCGGACAAACGGTTAGGCAAAGATACTGGCACCCATACAAACCACCCTCTATGCTGCACTCTGACGGTCAATTGTGATACAAGGTCCATGTAATCTGATACATGAGCTAGAGCTGAATTAAGATCTGATGATCCCCCTCATGACAGCCGATATGAATGCAGCATGTCCAGTGAACTCATATGGGTATGGTAAGATCAGCTTGCTCCCTTTCATATCAAATAATCTGATATTGTCAGCTACACAGATTTTTCCTGGACTTGATTTAACCTTTGCCACAGAAGTCGGATTAGCAATCTGCACGTTTTCTCTCACCAACTCTGCAATTATCCAACGATATACTAGTTTTATGATTGACTTGTAAACTGTTTTATATATTGCTATAATGCTTACATTTACTTTGCTTCTTGCACGAAGACGCCCCTGCATCTATATATTAGCCTTTATTTTAATGTCTCTTGATTAGATATACAGCACAGCTTTACATAAGACTCAGCTGTTCAATCCACTGTGTGGACCAGGGGTAATCTGCTCCTTCTGCGAGTATTCTTACCATTTTTTGCTTTGTTACTGGCCAGTTGGCAGGTCTGTTTGGGAAGCCCTGGGGCTTATGTGGACTACACACCTTGGCATTAATAACAGTGGTTTATAAAGTGATGCGGGGATCCCGATCTGTGCACTCCACATAAATATTGATGTCTGGACTTCATCATAGTAACATTGTTTTTACTGTTCTAGGACACTGTCTGATGTATACTGTGTCATTCATGCAAGTCATTATACTCACTATTTGTTTTGATACAATATTTGCTTTTAGCCACTCACTGCAAATCAATATTAAACCCTACGGCAAGGATATGCAATTAGCGGACCTCCAGCTGTTGCATAACTACAAGTCCCATGAGGAATAGCAAGACTCTGACAGCCACAAGCATGACACCCAGAGGCAGAGGCATGATGGCACTTGTAGTTTTGCAACAGCTGGAGGTCCGCCAATTGCCTATCCCTGCCCTACGGACTAAGACTGGGATGCCATTAAAGTGTGTGCGTGCATATAAAGGCAGGCTTCCCAATACTTTTGATAATATTAGTGCATTTGTTTTTAAAAAGAGCTGGATGCATTCTTGAATACACAAAATAGAACTTGTTTTTAACATTTATTAGGTAATAACACCTGAAAATGTTTATCCAGAGAATATTTGATTACCTTCTGGGGGACAGAAAGGAATTCATTTTCCCCACGCTGGAGCAAATAGGTCCATGCTTTATAGTTTTTCCTCTTCCTCAACTATGGGTACAGAATTCAGTATAAGGAGGTTTTGTATGTATTCTAGTTATTTTGTTTCTAATGGTTCAACTAGATGGACTTCCATCTGGACCTGTAATCCATCATTAAAGTGATATTAAAGTCTCGTTTTTTTTAAGTTAAAAATAAAAAACATTTCATACTTACCTGCTCTGTACAGTGCTTTTGCTGGAGCAGTCCAGATCCTCCTCTTCTGGGGTCCCTTTAAGGTGCTCCTGTCCCCTCCCTCCTGTTGAGTGCCCCCACCGCAAGCAGCTTGCTATGGGGGCACCCAAGCCGAGCCACAGATCCCTGTATCCATTCAGACAGGGAGCTGCGGCCCGGCCCCTTTCTCTACTTATTAGCTGACTGACTACGTTTTTACATCGGCATGGGGTTTAAAGTGGAACTACACTGCATCTGAGCACCACAAACCAAAAATGCTATTGAATTCATTTTTAATGTTCAGAGTAAACACACTCAACCATCTATTCATGTCCCCAGGCTTAATTTTGCTAAGAAAAAACGCCCTCTAGCATTTCTGGCTGTGGCCATCTTGAGGGCAGATGATTCATGTAGCATTTACTTCCTGGAATCTAGGGCTGCAACTAACGATTATTTTCATAATCGATTAGTTGGCCGATTATTGTTTTGATTAATCGAATAATCAGTTAATAACCTTAAAAAAAAAAATGGTAATTTTGCTGCGATTTGCATTTTTACATATTTTTTTGCCCAATCTGTGAGCAGATTAAAAACACAAATTGCAGCAAAAATGCATTATTACATGCTTTTCTGCAGATTCTGCATTGAAGTATATTGAGCCAAAAAAACAAAAAAGCACAATTACCGTATATACTCGAGTATAAGCCGAGATTTTCAGCCTCTTTTTTGAGGCTGAAAGTGCCCCCTCGGCTTATACTCGAGTCACCGCTGTCTGACTGCTCGATCAGCGTATCGAGCAGACAGACGGCGGACATTAAAATTCAAAAGCCGCGCCTCCTTCTCCGCCTCCGCCTGTGATAGGCGGAACACTGAATTTCCCAGCAGTCAGTGTTCCGCCTATCACGGACATCCGCTCATCCTCGTACTACGGACGAGGATGAGACAATGTCCGTGATAGGCGGAACACAGGCTGCTGGGAAATTGAGTGTTCCGCCTATCACAGGCGGAGGCGGAGGCGCGGCTTTTGAATTGTAGAATGGCCGCCGAGAAGAGCGGCGATCCTGGAGCGGCGATCCATCGGCACGACACGGGACGGAGGAGGCACGGGACGGAGGAGGCACGGGACGGAGGAGGCACGGGACGGAGGAGGCTCGGGACGGAGGAGGCTCGGGACGACGGCGGCTCGGGACACAGGTAGGCTGGACACACACACAAGGCTGCACGGACACACACACAGGGATGGATGGATGGACACACACACACACACACACACACACACACACAGGGATGGATGGATGGATACACACACACACACACACAGGGATGGATGGATGGATACACACACACACACACACACACACACACACACACACACACAGGGATGGATGGATGGATGGATACACACACAGGGATGGATGGACGGACACACACACAGGGATGGATGGATGGATGGACACACACACAGGGATGGATGGACGGACACACACACAGGGATGGACGGACACACAGGGATGGACAGCCATGTCTCACCCTCGGCTTATACACGAGTCAATAAGTTTTCCAGTTTTTTGGGGGTAAATTGGGGGCCTCGGCTTATATTCGGGTCGGCCTATACTCGAGTATATACGGTATGCGTTAAAAAAAAGTCCTTCTCTTTTCTAAATACGCAGCAGCTGAAAAAAATCATGGATGTGAACGTATCCCACAGAAAACCATGTAAATGAACTGTAGTGCGTTTCTGCAAAAAGCACCAAAAAACAGAGGTGTGACCCAGGCCTGAGATGTTTAGTAAAATAATAGGGTTAAAAAAACTAAAATTAGTACAAAAAGAGCAAATAGTCGCTACTGTAAGGGGTTCATTTTTTACTATGGGACAGTGAAAGTAATATTTACAGTAGCGATTTGCTCATTTTGTACTATAAAGGGCTAATTTTAGATTTTTTTTAACCCCATTATGTTAGTGGCCGATTAATCGATTATGAAAATAGTAATCGATTCATTTCATAATCGATTAGTTGTCGATTGATCGATTAGTTGTTTCAGCCCTACTGGAATCAATCTGCCCTTAGCTCATGCATGTATGCATGTGGGACTGTGTGCTTATCTGAGAGAACCCCTTCACCCCTACTTACCTCCTGTTGCCTTATGAGTTTATGTGAAAGCTCCATTAATAGCTGTACAATATTGTAATTAGAAATGTATATTTCCTTCTAACTGAAACATATTAGTAAATTAAAAGTAAATGAGTTCAACTTCAAAGCGTGGCCTTTTGTTTTCCCTGATAACATCTAACCTGGGTAGTAAACAGCCTTCTTTGACTCATCCAATCAGGCTGTGTCCAATGTACATTTACTAGGTACAGTGACCAATTAGGGAGAATTATATTAGCCACACTACAGAAAGTGGGGGGGGGGGGGGGGGGGGGATAATGCTTTGTGAGCAAGCTAACTCTCGCTGGTGTGGGAACACACAGCAGTCACCATGGGCTGACCTGAAGTGAACAGGTAATCTAACTCTATACTTGCACCTTATATTGTATTGTAAATATGGTTCTGTGAGTAATTTGTAAATATCATTTAAGCCAGGGGACCTACACTGTACATTGTGTTGTAAATACTGCCTGGTGTGTAATGTGTACATATTATGTAACCCTATAAATGTGTATTGTGAATTGAACTACCTCTTTTGTACAAAATCTCTCAGATCTAAATATGTATATGTCCATACTACTACAATGATTGAGGTGTATGCACACAATTACAAATATTAGTCAACACTCCTGAGATGCATGACAATTTGCCTAGGTCTTGAAAACCAAGTAAATGTGAAAAATGGTCAATGTTGAGTGAGAAAGTGAAATTCCATTTTAAAGGGGGTTGTAAAGGTGTAGTTAAAAAAAAAAAAACACAACATATACTTACCGCTGCTGTGCAGTTGGTTATGCACAGAGTGGCCTCTGATCCTCCTCTTCTGGGGGCTCTCTGCGGTACTCCTGGTTCCCCCTCTTCTCGAGTGCCCTGTCAGAGAAGCGCTCCCTTTGCGGACCCCCGTACAGGCGTGCTCCTGTGTTCTGCTTCTGTGTCGATTTGGACAGATCGATAGCAGCACAGCCATTGGCTCCCACTGCTGTCAATCAAATCTAATGATGCATCACCGGGGTGCAGGGCCGAGTCCTGCTTTCTGTGTCAATACACAGAAAACAGGACTCAGCCCTGACACCCGCATCATTGGATTTGATTGACAGCAGCGGGAACCAATGGCTGCATTACTTTCAATCTATTCAATCAGGATATGAGACACCAGCTAGAGCTGGTGTGCTCATCCACGGGGAGAAGAAAGCCGGGTTCAGGTAAGTAAAACGGGGGCACTGGTGGGCTGCACAACTACAGAAGGTTGTTTAACTTAATGCATAGAATGCATTAAGGTGAAAAACTACGAGTGTTTACAACCCCTTCAAGCAAGTGTGGATTTTCTAAATTGGCACTCTTCCAAATTATGTTTCCAGATCAGTATTATTTTCCTCTATAGTACTAGAATACGCCCACAAATATCATTCAGTTGGATCAAGCAATAATTATGGGTATGGACAACAAAAAAAAAAACAGGGTAGTTTTTCCTCAAAGAAACCAAGAAAAGTAGAACTCTTTTACTCTTTGTTAAAGTGTAACATTCCCCTCTAGATGATCTATGTGCATTGCAAGGATTTTGACAAACTTTGTTGCAGATTCCTACCTTTTGTTATTCTTAAGAAATCCCTGTGTGTTTGTCTGTGCCCTTGTGCACAAGTTTAATGGGAGTGGTTTAGTCAACTGCTGCACCTGCAAAGTTCTGAGGAAAATTGCTGGGCTTGCATCCCTTTAGATGAAATTTCCTGTTTGGAGTATCTTACCAAAAATTTAATTTTTGTTGCAGGAGATGCTTGAAATCTGATTTGTATCTTAGTGCAGACGTCTGGGAAATACAGTGAGCCAATCACACAAGCAGGATATGACATATCTGGTGGGCATTCCATATAAAGCACACCTCCAGGCAGCCATATTGCATTAAATTTCACACAAAATTACAGAGCTGTAGATAGTAAAAATTACCTTTCCTTTTTCAAACATTCAAATACAATATGACTTGTGTCACAATTGTATTGCTAGATTTTTTTTTAGAAGAAAAGTGGAGCTACTGCTTAATGTTTCTTTTAGATAAACCAAGCAATGAGAGTGTGCAAATGTCAATGCTAAGGCAAAATAAGTGTGTAGGTTTACAAAATATTTAGCAAAAACAAACATTTGGCAGACGGATTAAACCTACACCCCTGACCGCTATCTAATGTCTATAGGCAGACGGCAGTGTTTTTCAAATCTCTAATTGGAGAGTACTGAGGAATCATGAAGGGGAGCAATGCTAGCCTTGGATAGCTGTAGGATTAGCATGCTACAGAGTTTAATTTGATACAGACTGCTAAAGACAAGTTGACACTTTTGCTTCAAGCACTGGTGTACCTGTTGTCTCATACTATGAGGAATTCCAGCTAGTACAAGCAAGCGCAGTTTGTCAGAATGAGGGAGTGTCACATCTATCTTATCCCACGTTAGGTCTCCTACGTCATGGTTGTGGGTAAACTCTAGGTGGGCTTGCCACTTTAGCCTCTGCTGGGGGTCTTCTGTCAGTGGGATACCCAATAGCTTACTTGAATTAGGTTCTGCACCATCTGCAATATTTAACACACACACAAAGAGAAAAAAGAAAAACACAAATTAATTTATTCAGTAGACTAACAAATTTAGGGATATATCTATATCGACTTTTCATCAGATACTAGAATGACGTTTTCATCAAACCCATTTTAAGAAGAAAAAAATTAACTCAGTTTTCCCTGGTCATCGTTACCTTCTTTATCCACTCTGAATCCAAACTCATCATAGCGGAACTCTGGCTGCTCTACAGACTGCTCCTTCTGTAAATCACACAGAAAGAGGATAATTTGTATAAAGAAAACGCAATATTTGTGCAAAATTTTTCAGAACCACAAATTTGTACAGTGAGGGAAAAAAGTAATGGTCTAATTTTAATGGTAGGTTTATTTTAACAGTGAGAGAAAAAAACAAAAAAAATACAGAAAAATTCATTTCAAAAAAGGTATAAATTGATTTGTATTTTAAAGTGGTGTTGCCACCAAAATTTTTTAAAAAGTTAAAAATTCTTTAAAAAATGAAATAATTGGGAAAAAAAATATTTTTTGTTACTCATCTCTAAATACCTGTTGCTAGGGGGTCCCTCGTAGTCTGCCTTCTTCCTTGCCCGGGCTGGTGACATCACCTCCCCTTGTGCCACACAGTCATCTGGGACCTGTCACGTGTCCCAGATGACTGTGCGGCGTATAACGGTGCCCTGCGCCGCTCGTGCATGCCACAGCCGGGTGCCCACAGTAAGAATGATGGCGCCGCGAGCAGGTAAGGGGGGCTTCGTTCCCCCGCATCGCTGGACCCTGGGAAAGGCAAGTGTCCGATTATTAAAAGTCAGCAGCTGTAGTATTTGTAGCTGCTGACTTTAAATTTTTTATTTTTTTAGGGGGCACCCCACTTTAATGAGTGAAAAATATTTGACCCCTTCAAAAAAACATGGCTTAGTACTTGGTGGCAAAACCCTTGTTGGCAATCACAGAGGTCAGTCGTTTCCTGTAGCTGGCCACACATCTCAGGCAGGATTTTGCCCCACTCCTCTTTGCAGATCCTGTCTCAAGTTGTTAGGGTTTCGAGGCGGACGTTTGGAAATGCGAACCTTCAGCTCCCTTCACATTTTTTCTATGGAATTAAGGTCTGGAGACTGTCTAGGCCACTTCAGGACCTTAACCACTTGGTTCCCACACTATGTCTATTGTCGTCATGGGGTTTCGGTGGTTATATCTAAATGATGCCTGAGGCCACAGACATCATTCAGATATTGCGGTTTTCAGCCGGCGATTCCCTACACCATAAGAATGATCATATCAGCTGTTCCGCCACTTGATCGTTCTTACGGGCGGCGGGAGGGGACCCCCCCCTCCCGCCGCCCTCCGGTGCTTCTACAGACTCACCGTTTCCATCGGTGAGTCGGTCACAGGATCCGCCGGCCCCAGCAAGTAATCATAGAGATTTCCGGCGGACTAGATTGTCCCCGGAGTCTCTATGATCGTTCGGAGGCCGGGCGCGATGTTATGACGTCACGCCCCGGCCTCGGTATTCAAATTAACGGCGCCGATCTGGCTAGGAAGCCAGGATCTTTTTTTTTTTGTATTCTTCCCAGCCTAGAGGTGAGATATGGGGTCTTATTGACCCCATATTTCACTGTAAATAGGTCCGATCGTGCCATATTCCTATTACAAGGGATGTTTACATTCCTTGTAATAGGAATAAAAGTCAATTTTTTATTTTTATTTTTTTAAGTGTAAAACTAAAAAAATAAAAATTAAATTAACAATAATAAAAAAAAAAATTTAAAGCGCCCCTGTCCCCGTGAGCTCGCACACAGAAGCGAACGCATACGTAAGTCCCGCCCACATATGAAAACGTTGTTCAAACCACACATGTGAGGTATCGCCGCGAACGTTAGAGCAAGAGCAATAATTCTAGCCCTAGACCTCCTCTGAAACCCAAAATATGTAACCAGTAAAAAAATTTAAAGTGTCGCCTATGGGTATTTTTAAATACCAAAGTTTGGCGCCATTCCACGAGCGCATGCAATTTTGAAGCGTGACATGTTGGGTATCTATTTACTCGGCGTATCCTCCTCTTTTACATTATGCAAAAAGATTGGGCTAACTTTACTATTTTTTTTTTTGTTTTTTTTAAGCATGAAACAGTTTTTTTTTCTGAAAAAAACGCGTTCGAAAAATTTCTGCGCAAATACCTTGCGAGATAAAAAGTTGCAATGACCGCCATTGTATTCTCTAGGGTCTTTGCTAAAAAAACATATATAATGTTTGGGGGTTCTATGTAATTTTCTAGCAAAAAAATTAGGAATTTTACATGTAGGAGAGAAATGTCAGAATTGGCCTGGGTGCGAAGTGGTTAATGTATTTCTTCTTGAGCCACTCCTTTGTTGCCTTAACCATGTGTTTTGAGTTATTGTCATGCTGGAATACCCATCCACTACCCATTTTCAATACTCTGGCTGATGGAAGGAGGTTCTCACCCAAGATTTGACAGTATATGGCCCCGTCCATCGTCCCTTTGATGCTGTAAAGTTGTCCTGTCTCCTTAGCAGACAAAAACCCCCAAAGCATAATGTTTCCACCTCCATGTTTGATGGTGGGGATGGTGTTCTTGGGGTCATTGGCAGCATTCCTCCTCCTCTAAACACGGCAAGTTGAGTTGATGCCAAAGAGCTCGATTTTTGGTCTCCTCTGACCACAATACTTTTACCCAGTTCTCCTCTGAATCATTCAGATGTTCATTAGCAAACTTATTTGGTCTTGGGCATGGTGGAAAGATTGGAATCTGATTGATTGCTTCTGTGGACAGGTGTCTTTTATAAAAGGTAACAAGCTGAGATCAGGAGCCCTTCCATTACACTTTTTTCTTTTTTTTCCCTTTAGGCCGGGTTCACACCACAGCGATGCGGGAACGCCGCGAATCCGCGGCGTTTTCCCGCATCGCATGCCTTCCGCCGGCAGTTCACACTGCCCTATGCGAACGGCTGGGAGTGTCAATGAAATGTTAATGACACCCCCAGATCCGTCCGCATATCGCAGTGCGATCTGCACACTCGCACAGGAATCGGACCGCATGGTGTGAACACCCATGCGATCAGATTCTGCTGCGGACCAAAAAAAGGGTCCCGTGCGAGTTTGCTGCGGGAGCGATGCGAATTCAGCCATACTATCTGTATGGCTGAACTCGCATCGCTACGGAGATCGGATGTGATTTGCACTGCAGTGCGGTGCGAATCACATCCGGATCTCCCGCCGCAGCAGTGTGAACCCAGCCTTAAAGCGACAATTCCATAAAAAGAAAAACAAAGAAATTACAAATATCTTAATGACTTATAAATCCAACATCCAGTAGGAAAAAAAATGAAAGAGTCTCCTTTTAAGAGATAGTGCTCCTAATCTCAGCTTATTGCCTGTATAGAAGCCACCTGGGAGCCAGAAATATTGCTGCTGGATAGGGGATCAAATACTTATTTCACTCATTAAAACGCAAAATTAATTTATAACTTTTTTGAAATGTGTTTTCTGGATTTTTTTTTGTTGTTCGGTCTCTCACTGTTAAAATAAACGTACCATAAAAATTATAGACGGGCAAACGTACACAATCAGCAGGGGATCAAATACTTGTTTCCCTCACTGTATGAATTGTTCTAAATGTAATTATATTTGTTCTTACCTGCGTGTATTTTGCAAGTATGTCCTGTGGCCACATACTTGGTGTCAAAGCAGAGAAAGGGCCACCCGGAGATGGAGTGTAACTTCCTAAAAGAAAAACAAGATATCTGATATATATAGAGATATCTATGAGAGAATTTTTTTTTTTATATATATATATATATATATATATATATATATATAATTTTTTTTTTTTTACAATGTAAAGTAGTGAGTGTACAGCTTCTATAACAATGCAAGTTAGGGGGGAGTCACTTCTCATGTCCAGAAATTAACATAAGATCTCTACACATAGCACTGTGTTATATCAGAAGAGGAGACATAAGGAGCATAGTGGCCTGTGCCTGTTCTCTGACATGTACATAGTGCTATGTGTAAAGAGCATACCTGTGTACAGCACATAGGAGACTGACAACTCCCCCTCACATCTAAAGTGACCCCCGAAATGTCTCCACAGACTCCTTTATTGTACATCCAGTACAAATTATCCCTCCTTCACCATACTCCCATACAGTCCCATCATCCCCATACGACAACGAACGGCTCTGTGCAGCACATGATGGCTTTGTGTGGCATGTGATCCTGTAATACTCTATTTACAATGAAGGGAACATTATTGCTATAGGAGTATCAGGTAATACACCAATTATGGGGGAGCAAAGTTCTGTCTATGTCTGAGGAGCTCTGGGCTTCAGTATGAAAATACAAGTAGATGTGAATGGAAGGTTTCATTGTTGCATGAAAGTCAATAAAAGGATTCATTGACAATGTTGGCTCTGATTTTATTTCATTTTACTATATCATTAATGCATGGAATGCCTGTGTGCTGTCACATCCATATGTGTATTTGGCTTTAAAAATATATTGTTTTCACTATGGTAGTTAGTAACATGTAGAGCAGTGGTCATCAACCCTGTCCTCAGGGCCCACTAACAGGCCAGGTTTGCAAGATAACTGAAATATAATCACAGGTGATATCATTTGCTTCTCAGTGATAGCAGTATTCTAGTCTGCATCTCCACAAGGTAATACATAAAATCTGGCCTATTATGCCCTGTACACACGGTCGGACATTCAGACGACAAAATCCGTCTGATTGGCCCAAACTTGTCTTGCATACACACGGTTGCACAAAGTTATTGGAAAATAGATCATTCAGAACGAGGTGACATACAAGGGAAAAAACAAAGAAGATACAAAATAGATATAAACAGGTCGGACTTTTAAGTCATGGAAGCAAATAGGAAAGTAGAAAAAAATATTTTATTGAAAAATACAATATCATAACAGTGTTAAAAACAATATAAAAATCATATGAAATTATATAATTAGTACATTGTGCCCTTGTGTGTTGCGTCTACATGTTTCGCCGTAAAGGCTTCCTCAGGATATGGGAAAAGGTTCAAAGATGTAGCAAGAGAGAGCAATAAATCTCACTATCTTCAAATGAGCTGCGCCTCAAATACAAATGTCATAGCAACCAGGACAGATCCACATATAAAGAGCGGTCAACCACGCTGTGATAGAATGGACAGCAAGTGGCATATTCTGATGAGTACAAACAGAAATTGATAGTAGCTTATAGCAGGGGCAGGAAAGAAGTCTCAGTCAGTAAATTACCGTCCAATAGAGAACATAATCCCATCCACATAAAGCTTAGTAGATGCTGGTGACACATGGTATGGCCAAACAGCATATAAAGACTAAAAGGTAAAAGTATTTTTATGGAGACAGTGAAGGCATACCCCTGGGAGACAGACTAATGCTGTGCATAGGTGCATTTTTACATGTAGGAGAGAAATGACAGAATTGGCCTGGGTGGGAACTGGTTAATTATTTGGAGGATTATGGATTGAGCACAGAGTTTTTCACATCGACAAGCGTCACTTTTTTAAAGTTCATATTGGTTATTTTGTGACATTGGATACTATATATACTTTGCAAAATATGTTTATTTTTGATTGACATTTGATTGACATTAATCAGCATGATTGTATTTGTTCAACACAGCACATTTATCGTTCTACAAAAAAAAAAAAAAATGGATTTTTGTCCTTACTGGTAAAAATCAATTTCTTGTCATGCAACAAAGAGCATGCTAACAAAATCATTGCTACCTGGGTTATGTGCCACCTATAGGTGAATGTACACTAGCAGAAACCGATATTAAGTACTTCCCTATATAACCCCTCTAATACAAGAATTAACTCAGTTTTGCAGCAGACAATGAAGTCCAAGAAAGAGGGGTGGGACTCTTTGTCCAGTGATGTATTCAAAGAAATGTATTTTACTGGTAAGTATCTATTTTAATTATCGTACATCACAGGACACAGAAAGAGGCTATAAATTATGACTACATGGGACGTTCTAAAGCAATGCACAAGAGGGGAAGGAGGTACAGAAGCCACCTTCAGGCCCAAGGAAAACCAATCTACAGCCCGCAAAACACTGCAACCAAAAGCTGCATCCTCAGCGGCCCTTACATCCACTTGGTAAAACCTTGTAAAGGTATGCACCGAAGACCAGGTTGCAGCCTTGCAGGCCCGAGCCACTGACGCCTGATGACGGATAGCTGAAGAGGCCAACACTTCTAGTAACGTGAGCCTTCATTTGAAAAGTCAGAGCCTTTGACTGTAAAGTGGGATTCAATATTGGCCCCTGAGAAAGGAGGTCTGGCTAGGCCATAAGTATCCGAGGATTGTCCACCACCAAGTTTAATGTCGGTGTACTGCGCCTTTCTGGACCAAGCTGTTGTAATTAAAACTACTGGTGTTTTCTCCTGCCGGCTCATGCGTAACAGACACGGAAGCGTGTGAACAGGTGGGAAGGCATTATTTAGGGAAGAATTGGTCCCACTGTGTGCCATTACTAGGGTGTCCATCCCTATCGTTTGCGGATCCCTCGCCTTGGAGACAAACATTCCCAGCTTCATAGTGAACCTACATGCTAGAAGTTCCACATCTGGTGTGTCAACGCTGACAAACTGCATTGAACACCTCGTGATAAAGAGAGCACTCCCCCCAAAATCAACCACTGGTAACAGAGTTCGCCTGCCAATTCACTACACGCGGGATATGTATTGCCGACAAGGTCGCAACATGAAGCTCTGTCCAAGCAAGAATATGAGCCGCTTTCACCTGGGCAGTGTGACTCCTTGCAACTCCCTGATAATTGATTATTGCCACTGCTATGGCACTGTCCGACTGGACTCAGTAGGAGTCCCTGAAGGGGACTAGTCCAGTAAAGCAGTGCAGGCTGAACAGCACAAAGCTCCAGAATGTTGATAGGTAAAACTCTTTCCTAAGCAGACCACTTCATCTGTACTGAAAGGGACCCTGGAATGGCTCCCCATCCTATCAGACTGGCATCAGTAGTCACAACTTTCCTAAGTTAGTTCAAAAAAATTACTTCCTCCTCTCCAGATTCTGAGAAACCATCCATCAGTTTAATGTTCAAGGGATACTTGGAGCTAGGGACATTCGGCAGTCCAAAAACTAAACTCCTATTCCATGCCAACAGGATATTTCTCTGTAACGGACTGAAATGGAACTGTGCATATGGAATGGCCTTGATCATGGCAACCATCTTCCCCAGCAGACTCATGCAATAGCGAACTAAAGAAGACCTACGACTCCCCTCCTCCAGGGGCAAACACACCTTCAGCTGAACCATATCCAGGATATATTCCAGACTCTGTGCTGGCTCCAGTGCAGACTTCTACAGACTGAAAATCCACCCCAGTTCTTCCAGCGTACAAATTGTTAAAGGCATTTTTCTGCCTTATTTGTTGCACCCAACATTCTCTGAGCAACAGGTTGTCCAGATACCACAGAATGCACTCTCCCTGAACTCATAATATGCCCAGCACTAGGGCTAACATGTTCATGAATACCTGAGTAGCTGTGGCTAGAAAAAAAATAATAAAAAATAAAAAGACAGGGCCACAAACTGAAAGTGCTGGTCCTCCACTGCAAAACGCACATACTCCACATGAAATGACCAGACCTTAATTTGTTTCAACTCTTGGGCTCCAACGTCGACCGCACACCCCCGGTTGGCTTTGGGACTGAAAAGATTGGAGTAGAATCCAAGGAATCTTTCAGTCACTGGAACAGACTCGATTACCCCCTATGCCAACAGCTGACCGAGTACCTCCTCTGGCCTTGACTGTGGGCTTTACCCCTGGACTGGTAACCTGGGAGTGCCAAAAAGACTGCCTAGAAGTAGAAGAACCGGAAACCAAAGTAGCCGAACCTCTATATGCTGGATGCTTGCCCTCTTTCTTGAGCGGCAAGAGGGAACTGTTTCTGTCAAAGATCTTTTGGATATATTTATCCAAGTCCTCCCCAAACAAGTATTCCCCATGAAAGGGAAAATCTCTTAATTTCTTTACAAGGCAGTTCACCTGACCAGTTCATCAACCACAGAACCCTGCTCATGTGAATAGACACCAGAGCCAAATGAGAAACTTGCCTGATAGTGTCCTTCAGGGCATCTACTGCTAAACAACGCCGCAGAGAACTATGTTAATCCCTCACTAGTGTCTGCCTCCACATGCACCACTTCATCATCAGATTAATGTGATCCTTTAGGCTTTGGCAAACATCAATGTCTGCCACTGCAGGTTACACAGCCAAGCTCACTAATGCAAAGGAAGCCTTGTACAGTGTCTCTAGTCTCTTGTCAGCCGGGTCTTTGAAGACCTTGGTATTATCCACTGGGCAAATCAAATACTCAGACAGGGAACCGCTGTATCCACTGCGGGCATACTCTTTTTAGAGAACTTATTCTCCATTGGATAGAGAAGAGAAAATCTTTTTGGTCGGCACAAACAACTTATCTGGGTAATCCCACTCAGTATACATCTCTTCTAAAAAAGGGTGCACGCCAGCATACCCTGGTGAGCCTGTCCTGCGGCCCGTTTGTCCCCGGACATCTCCTTCCTCTGCCCCAGCCTGAATTTCCGAGCCATGGGAGGTGATCCGCAACGGACATTCTGGAGAGAAGCTCCAAGCTATCCCGAATTTCATCCGCGAACATCCGAGTGCCTGCACATCTGGATAGAAAAAATACCTAGCCCAGACTCTCCTATTCCCTTCTCTGCATCTTTCCCAGTGCTAATTTTCTGGCTGGCCTGGCCCTCCGTTGTGCATCACTGCTTTATGCCTCATCCAGCGGTCCACCATCTCAGCAGAATCCGGAGCCATCCGTGGGATTGGAGGAAGAGTGGTAGGTGTTTTCAAGGCGAGCTACAGAGTGTTTAATTGGGTAGTGATCTGATGCAAGTATGCAATGATCTCATTTGCGCCTCATCTATCCCCAGAGCAGAGGGAAGCTTGTGAGGCACTGTGGGAGCGTCTGTCAATGAGATCAGAGCCCCCTGGCGACTTGAAGCGATTGTGGGAGCTCATCTGTGTGGGAATTGTTGCATCAGACAGGGCTGGGGAAGATGGTGTCAGTGATCTGTGAAATTAGGAGGTAATCCAATGATGCAAAGTAGTCCGTGAGAGTCTCAGGGGCCTGGGGCTGTGTCAAGACAGTTCTCTGTGCGCCAAGCCGCGGCCCCTTTGGCAGCACAGTCTTTAGAGGGCATCAGGGATAGAAACTGGGTGTATAAAATACTGCTGGTCTGAGGGTTGTAGACCCAAAGCCCCGGCTAATTACCCATGCTATCCAGATGATGTCAGATAGCTGGGGTAAAGCTGGTGGGTGGCAGTCAATAGCAGCCTTCCGGACTGAGGAGCACCCCAGGGTGGCCACAAAGCAGGAAACAGCAGACAGCAGTATCGATAAACAGGGGGATACACTTACAGGGGGAAGCACTCACCAAAGCTGCAGCTTGCAAAATGCTGTGGGGTCCAAGAAGGCGGCAGGCCCGAGAGTGCTGGCTGAGCAGTTCAGGTCCCCAGGAGGTCGGGAGTCCATGAAGAAGCGGGGAAAGCAACAGGATGGGGAGAACAGACACCCCTGTCCCGCAATTCCAGCCATGAGGGCGGTGGATAACGGGGATGAAGGCGGCAACGGCCCCTGCTAAAGGGTAGTGCCATAATACAATGCCACCAACAGATCACTTACCAACAGCAATCAGGGATATAGACCACCACTCTGTCCCTAGTGGACAAATGAAAGAAGGTGAGGCAGCCTAATCATGATTCCTACTTTTGCCGCTTGCCGACCATATCATACATATACGGAGGCAAATCGGCTCTTCTGCGCAGGGCGCCAGCGACCTGCTCCTGCTAAGAATGGACACAGGAGCCAATCAGTAGGTCTGGCAGACGCAATGCCTGCCGGGACCTGCTGATCATTCCTGAGAGAGACAGAACGACGGTCTAAACCAGGCAGATTGCTATTCTGTGAGAAGGGAAGGTAGTGATCCTGTGTTTCTGCTAAGCAGGAACACAGATCTCTGCCTTCCCAAAGTACAAACACTCCCCACACAGTTAGCAAGCACTCCCTATGAACATATTTAACCCTTTGATAGCCCTGAGGTTAACCCCTTGCCTGCCAGTGTTATTAGTACAGTGACCGTGCATATTTTTAGCAATAATCACTATATTAGTGTCACTGGTCCCCAAAGAGTGTCACTTTGTGTTTTACATGTCCGCCGCAATATCACAGTCCTGCTATAAGTGGTGGATCACCACCATTACTAGTAAAAATAAATTTAAAAAATTCCATAAATCTCAGTTTGTAGAAACTAACTTTTGCACAAATCAATCTTGGCTTATTGTGATGTTTTTTGTAAAAAAAAATTGCAGAATACATATTGGCTTAAATTTATGAAGAAATACATTTTTTTCACTTTATTGGATAGGTTTTAAAGCAGGAAGTAAAAAATATTTTTTGGTTTAAATTGTTGTGGTTTTTTTTTTTGTTTATAGCGCAAAATAAAGAAAACAGAGGTGATCAAATACCAATAAAAGGGAGGGGAGAGACATCAAATTTTATTTGGGTACAGTGTCGCACAACTCACAATTGTCAGTTAAAAAAAAGTGCCATGTTGCAAAAAGTGGCCTGGTCAGGAAGGGGGGTAAACCTTCCAAAGGGCAAGTGGTCAAAGGATCCCCACATAAAAAAATAAATAAAAAAAACTCACCTATTTTTAGCCACAGTGTCCTACCCAAAATACTGGCACCCAGCATTCGCCCATCATAGCAGGCTCTGTCTCTGTGGACCTTCAGGATCTTGGTGCCCCTGAAATTTGGGGTAAATTGCCCTGGACTTTTACAGCACCCTACTGGAACATATTGGTCAGTGACAAACTGCACAGAGTTCCATAAACACAGGGTCCAGCACCAAAAGGCAGCACATTACAGGCAATTCCCAGCAAAACTTCCGTCTTCAAAGTGGAGCCTGGGTACCATCCATCTTAGCATCCCAGCTACAAGAATGGGTCCGGCTAACCAATCTGTTGATGACTGCTGGAATCCTTTAGGGAACTGGTCCTAATATACAGAAAAATATAATTCGGTGACCATCACCTTAGACGCACTTGCAAAATAAATGAGGTACTTCCTGTATGGGAGGGATTATATGGGGAGGATTTCCTCATCTGTTTCTGCCAGTGTCCATTCAAGTAGAGATGGCGCATAACCCAGGTAGTCAGGATTTTTAGCCTGCTGTGTGGTGGAAGATAAAGAAATAAAGTTTTGATAAAAAATTATTTAACCACCTCAATGCCATACACTTTCATCCCCTTCCTGTCCAGGCCAATATTTTCAGAGTTCAGCGGCGTCACACTTTGAATGACACCATAAAAGACACCATAAAAGATCATAGTGCCTCTAAATTCCATTTTCTTCTATATATATATATAGTGTGTAGGACCGTTATAGTCTACAAACTATGATATATTTGAAAATTGATCACCCATGATGCACTTACAGGTCCATCTTGTCTCTTCAGGCCCTAAAATGGCAGGGTAGCACAAATAACCCCCAAATGACCCCTTTTTGGAAGGCAGTCCAAGGGAAATATATGTGCCTTATTTGGGGTTTCTTTTGCCTTCCGCTGGATCAACTGTGGGTATAGGATTGTGTATATGGAGGTTTGTGTGTGTTTTATTTTCTCTGGGGATTTAACTGAATGAACTTTTTTTTTTTTTCTTTTCTTTTTTTTTTTTTACATACTGTGACCAGAGCAGTACACTGTTACCATAGTGACACTGTACTACTATAAGCAATCACATTTATTTTTTAACACACTAAGAGTACTTATAACAGTTTGCCGTTAGAAGAAGTCATTTTTATGAATGACATCCATTCATTCATTGTGTACTATTGTGCAGCTATTGTGAATAACCTCAGCTATCACATGGTACAGGTGCACTGTGACTGGCCCAGTCTGTACGATCTGGTCACTGTGACCAATCACAGAGATCAACACAATAGTACATAATGAAAGAAAGCCATGCTGCAGGCATTACCCTGGTTGCGTTTTTTTAGCGCCAACTGTCAGCTTTCTTGTAAAAATAATCAATTCAGCCAAGCAGCTGCTCAACTGTTATTACAGAGGGAGGTGAGTACAAACACTTGAAGCCAATAACCTGCAGGTACATGATTTGGTGCCAAGTGGTTAGCCGCTTGCCGACCAGCCGCCGCAGTTTTACTGCCCCAGAATGGCATGGCTGGGCGAAACAACATTACCTTGTGTCGCTTTGTTTTTTGGCCACTAGGGTGCACACCTGCAAAAGCTCATGACAGAGCAAGAACTGGGATGTGTGTCTGTAAATACACAGATCACGGTTCTTTCAGGGGAGTAGAGACAGATCCGTGTGTTCATACTAAGTATAAACATCGATCTCTCTCCTCCTAGATGGTCCTATCCCCCCTACAGTTAGAATACACCTAGGGAATACAGTTAACCCCTTGATCTCCCCCTAGTGTTAACCCCTTCCCTGCCAGTTACATTTATACAGTAATCGGTGGATTTTTATAGCACTGATCGCTGTATAATTGTCAGTGGTCCCAAAAATGTGTCAAGAGTATCCAATAAGTCCTCCATAATATCGCAGCACCGATAAAAAAATAATAAATGCCATAAATCTATCCCCTTATTTTGAAGAAGCTATAACTTTTGCACAAACCAATCAATATATGCTTATTGCGATTTTTTTCACCAAAAATATGTAGAATACATATCTCAACTGTGGAAGAAATTAGTTTTTTTGCTAAAAAAAATAAATAAAAAAAAAATAAGGATTTTTGTACTCACTGTAAAATCCTTCTCTCTGTGATTCACCGACCGACAAAGCTCCTCTCTTAGCCATTGGGTTGTTTGCCCTATTACTAGGCCTTAGTTGTAACACAACACTCAGAACTCTTAGTTCCGCCCAGGGGGCGGTCCCTTGGGCAACAACTCTCCAGCCTGCCAGGCAGACCTCAGTACGTCAACAAGCAGTACAACGTAAAGATAAAAAGGAGGGGCGGGTGCTGTGTCGGTCAGTGAATCAGAGAAAAGGATTTTACGGAGAGTACAAAAAAAATCCTATTTTCTCTTATATTCACCGACCGACACAGCTCCTCTCCTCTCAATTGGGATGTCCCCAAGTGTAGTAATATAACTGAACAATAGTGACTCCATCTTGTTCTGGCTATAGAGTAATATGCTTTTAGCTTAGTTTTGAGAACATATTTTGAAGCTTTGTTCTTCAAGTCTAGTGTCTAGCTATATGTCACAATAGCATGCATAAACATGCAAAAATTTGGCCTAAAGGCTGTCATGCCCGTCCCACTTGTTTCTATGGACTATCATGCCCCTTCCTCCCTTTTGCACTCCATGGACAATTGCTATGCAGCTGAGATTACATGTTTGTTGTTTTCTATTTTTGCATGCTTAGAAGGTGGTCCGGGGTGGGGGTCAAGGGGCATGTTGGGATTGTTGTTGTAGTGTGCCCAGGACATGCTCGACCATTTCAGTGTATATACTGTTTGAAAGGATGCTGGCATAGGCACTGTATTGTATATGTATTGGTTCACATGTCATCTACCAGCCTCTGTGTTCTAGGGGGAGCCTTAAGGTTATATGTGGCCTACCCAATAAAATCATAAGTAACACACTCATTGGACAGAGGGGATGTGCATTCAGAGTCTACAAAAACTCCACAGTGTTTGACACCTGAGATCATGCCCTACATCACACTTCATGCATACCTCTGGCCCCCATACTGAGATGGCCAAGCTGCTTTCACAGCTTGCTTTTGCAGGATTCTCTGAGGGTGCTTAACAGGTCCCTAAGCAGACAGCCACTGGCCTTGGACAACAGCACGTACATTTGTTGTGGAAGAACATGCCATCCATGGATTCTGAATGATTCCAAGGGATGGTGTTACTTGGCCTCATTGGTTCCGATAGTGGTGATTCTCGGGGACAGTGAGGAACGTCATTGCTCAAGGCTAGTGTTCATCCTGGATGCCCCCCCAAACTCCGTTATGCTGGGTCATTGTTTCTGGAAAAGAACATGACCTGGGTATGGTTCCTCTCAGGAGCCTGAGGGGGGTATTGACATGATGAAAAAGCAAAATAATTGCTTGGGAGCCCCATGGGTAACATGGGGGATTTGGTCTCAATGCTGAATCCTGGATTAATCCTGGATTAGGGATATTGCAATGTGTGTTGTACTGATTTTGCTTATAGTATTACTTTTTATATGCCTGCTTCAAGTTTATTATGTGCATGGTTTCCGAGGTACTTGACCTTCCAACCCAGCTGCAGCTAATAGAATATATCTTGACTTTTACTATGGTCACCAGGATGAGTATGTCACAATGAGAAGTATGTCATGTTCATGGTTTGATTTCATGACTTAAAGAGGGGATTGTAGTAATATGACTGAACAATAGGGACTCCATCTTGTTCTGGCTATAGAGCAATATGCTTTTAGCTTAGTTTTGAGAACATATTTTGAAGCTTTGTTCTTCAAGTCTAGTGTCTAGCTATATGTCACAATAGCATGCATAAACTTGCTTGCATATGTGTTTTGTGAGCATTCTATAATGTATAAATAAGTTGTGTCATCTTCCGCCTTCCTATTATTGGGGTACACAGACTCGGGACGGGAAACCAAGTATTAATCATCACCAGATGGTATTTTCATCCTGGTAACCTTGTGACAGCTAGGTCTCAAAGGTTATTTACATTATAGGCATGTATAGCATTATGGTAATGGACTGTTTCATTATTGATGATATGTAATGATATGTATGCCTCTGTATTAACCACACCCATGTTCTATGCAATGATTGGCTGATAAGGGTGCATATAAAATGCAGCCCCTCCCACAATACACCAGACAACTGCTGAACTGTAATCTTGACCCATCTCTTCTTGTTGTCTCCTTAATACTGCAGTGTTAAGTAAAGGGTTTCGTGAGTATTGTAATTGCGTTAGTTATACCTCTAGCTGGTCTTTGTCAGGTATATAGAAATACAATATTAATCACAACACCAAGCAGTGCCAAACAAGGGGTGGGAAAGCGGCATAGAAACTTCATCCACCATGGCAAGTGGGAACTAGTGAAACTTTACCCACAAAAAACATTAGTGCGTGGAAAAAAATACCACAAAAAAAACAGGGTACCCTCAATAGGAGTGACTACCCATAACCGCATCAAAAACTGCAGAATGTAATGCAACAGCGCATTAACTTAATGGTACTGTGTTTTATCGAAAACCCAGGAGAAAAAGGAAATATATATTGCATATTCAATTGCAACTATACGGCCGCCTGCAAAACATTGCAGCCAAAACAGGCATCAGCCCATGCACTGACGTTTACCATGTATAATTTGGCAAACGTGTGGACAGACGACCAGGTCGCAGCCTTACACACCTGAGCGACAGACGCTTGTATCGGAAGGCCCAAGATGTTTCGACTGCCCTTGTGGAGTGGGCCGTGACCAGAAAGGGGGGCATCTGCCCCTTCAAGGCATAGGCTTGTACTACAGTCTGTCTGATCCACCTGGAAGTGGTGGACGACGAGGACGCCATGGCTTTCTTGGCACCAGCCACTGAAAAACAGTGAGTCCAACTTCCGAAAAGGAACATTGACAGACAAATACACCTTCAGAGCCTGAACCACATCCAGCGCGTGAAGGGCCACCTCCTTAGGGTGCTTCGGCTTAGGACACAGAGATGGTAATACAATGTCCTCATTGATATGAAAAGCCAAGACCACCTTCGGTATAAAAGACCTTATCCTTGTGGATAACCAGATAGGGCGACTTGCATGACAAGGCCGCCAGTTCCGAAACCCTCATGGCCAATGTGATGGCCACTAGAAAAAACACTTTCTGGGAAAAAGTCAACTGGGGAATCTCCCTGATATTCTAAAACGGCTGTTTTTAAAGCGCCGATAACACCAGGTTCAAATCCCATGGGGGTAACTGTGGATGCACTGGAGGGACTACATGTCGTACCCCCTAAACGAAGGTACTTACTAATGAGTGAGACGCCAGGGTTCACTGAAAAAAGACAGCCAAGGCTGAAATTTGCCCCTTAATGGTGCTTAACGCCAAATTTATGGTCTACTCCTTGCTGAAAAAACAGCAGGATCCAGGAAATGGAAAAGAAGCGTGGATGTCATCCTTTCTCCTCACACATGGAGATGTAGGCCTTCCAGGTACGATGGTATATGTTCCGGAAAGAAAATTTTCATGCTCATAACATAGTTGGGATCACTGAGTCCGACAGACCCCGGTTCCTCAACACCTGGCTCTCAATAGCAATGCTGTAAATGCTAGCGATGGTAAAGCAGGATGGAGAATCGGACCTTGAGACAGAAGGTCCTCTCGCAACGGCCGTCGCCGGGGAGCGTCTGCCACCAGATGCACCAGGCCTGCGTACCCAGGACGCTGAGGCCAATCTGGGGCAACCAGTATTACTGGGATCCCCTCGGCTTCCACTCTGCGAAGCCGGCGTAGTAACAGCTTCAGTGGAGGAAAGGCGTAGATCAGTTGGTACTGATCCCACGGAGCCACCAGCGCTGTCTGCCCATGGATCCCTTGATCTGGACACGAATCTTGGCACCTTCCGATTGACACGGGAGGCCAGAAGATCCACATCTGGTGTGCCCCACCTCAGGCACAGTAACCTGAATATTTCCGAATGCAATGCCCATTCTCCTGGATACAGCATCTGGCGACTCAGATAGTCCACCTGCCAGTTCTCCACTCCTGGGATGTAAATGGCCGACAGGGCCGGTACGTGTTGCTCTGCCCACCGAACTATGTGAGCGACCTCCCGTGCAGCGGCTGAGCTTTTTGTTTCCCCTTGGAGATTGACGTATGCCACAGTCGTGGCGTTGTCTGACTGGATCCTGATCGGATGCCCCTGAATTCTCATAGACCAAGTGGAGAGGCATAGCCTGATCGCTCTCAACTCGAGCAGATTGATCGGCAACTTCGATTCTTCCGTCGACCTGAACCCCCATCACTCCACCCCAGCTGAATAGGCTGGCATCCGTTGTGATCACTGTCCACTTCAGAGGGAGGAGCGATTTCCCGGACTGAATCACCGGGGACCTCAGCCACAAGGTCAGCGAGTCTGACTGACTGGCTCAAAAAAAGGAAAAAAGAAGAAAACACTGCGCTATTTCAAAAATCGAAAAAAGTGGAGAAAAGTGATAAAACTATAAAGTTTCTGTGAGGAACACAGCCCAGCTGCTAGCACACAAACAAACCAAGTTCACATAACATATATACAAATTAGTGCTGCGCTTAAAGGCACCTATTTAAATAGGTGAAAAAAGTGTATTATGTGCATAACTAACAAACAAGCAAGTGAGTAAAAAAGTCCATGAAATGTTTGAGAACAGTCCCAAAATTAATCACTCTGGTGCATCCAAAGCTTAGTTAAAAGTCCACAGATGGCAATCAAGGTGAATTATCCTGCTACATTCTCAGACCTCGGCAACTCTTGAACATGGATTATAAGCAAGTAGAAAAAATAAATACCCTTACCGGATGGGTTGGACACATCCACCTTATAGTAGTGTGTCTTGCAAGCTTATGGGGGGGCTCCAGCCACTCACCCCAGTACACCGACCAGATGTTGTTTTCCTCTCAGGGTTCCTTGCGGTATCCAGATAAGAAAGGCGAGTAGGATTTCCGTGCCATAAACTGCTATAGGACTTGGTGCCAGAAGTCTCGTGAGAGTTCACCATAAAAGGAACAAAGCATAAAAAATGCCTCGCATGGTGAAATGCAACCAATGATGGTTTATTGAAAAAAAAAATTTTTGATAAACAGAACTAAAATGATAAAATCACATGATACATAAAAAAACAACAATAGCAATGTGGGGAGCAAACCACTGCTGGCCCTACGCGTTTCGACCTCAAAGTCTTCAACAGTTGAAGACTTTGAGGTCGAAACGCGTAGGGCCAGCAGTTTGCTCCCCACATTGCTATTGTTGTTTTTTTATGTATCACGTGATTTTATCATTTTAGTTCCGTTTATCAAAACAATTTTTTTTTCAATAAACTATCATTGGTTGCATTTCACCATGCGAGGCGTTTTTTATGCTTTGTTCCTTTTATGGTGAACTCTCACGAGACTTCTGGCACCAAGTCCTATAGCAGTTTATGGCACGGAAATCCTACTCCCCTTTCTCATCTGGATACCGCAAGGAACCCTGAGAGGAAAACATCTGGTCGGTGTACTGGGGTGAGTGGCTGAAGCCCCCCCATAAGCTTGCAAGACACATTACTATAAGGTGGATGTGTCCAACCCATCCGGTAAGGGTATTTATTTTTTCTACTTGCTTATAATCCATGTTCAAGAGTTGCCGAGGTCGGAGAACGTAGCAGGATAATTCACCTTGAATGCCATCTATGGACTTTTAACTAAGCTTTGGATGCACCAGAGTGATTAATTTTGGGACTGTTCTCAAACATTTCATGGACTTTTTTACTCACTTGCTTGTTTGTTAGTTATGCACATAATACACTTTTTTCACCTATTTAAATAGGTGACTGACTGGCTCACCTGGATCTGACGATCCAGGGACAACTGAGATTTGTCCCATTTTGTCAAAATCTCCATCTGCAGGACTCTGCTGTGGAACTGGGCATAAGGTACTGCCTCGAAGGAGGCTACCATGAGACCCAGGACATGCATACAAAAGCGGAGTGATCACCACTTGTCAGTGATGCACCGAAATTGCGGCCGCCTAAACATATCGGCCAAAAATGCCCTTTTCGGCAATTTGCTGAAAGAGAAAACGGCCAATAATGGAGCCAAAAATGGGGCGTGGCCTGGGTGGGGGCGGGGCTCCGTCCCCCGCCCCTGGCGACGCCCATCATGGGGGGGTGCATAGCGCAGGAGAGCCGCCTCCGCCGCCCGTTTGATCACAGCGCCAGGAACATCACAGCTTTCATTTCAATAGCTGTGTGTTCCCGGCCGCGCGCCGTCACACAGAGCCCCTCCCCCTTATCCGGGCACTTAGACAGATCATCCACAGGATTGGACGGATGTGTGACAGCGCGCGGCCGGGAACACACAGCTATTGAAATGAAAGCTGTGATGTTCCCGGCGCTGTGATCAAACAAGCGACGGAGGCGGCTCTCTTCCCTGCACAGGCTGGCTGCAAAATGGCACACAGGCTGCAATGGGACACTCTGGCTGCAAAATGGGACACTCTGGCTGCAAAATGGGACACAGGCACACTGGCTGCAATGGGGGATGCCTCCTGTACCACGTTCTCTGACCATCTTCTGTACCATGTCCCCAGTCTGACCATCTTCTGTACCGTGTCCCCAGTCTCTGACCATCTCCTGTACCGTGTCCCCAGTCTCTGACCATCTCCCGTACCACGTCGCCAGTCTCTGACCACCTCCCGTACCACGTCGCCAGTCTCTGACCACCTCCCGTACCACGTCGCCAGTCTCTGACCACCTCCCGTACCACGTCGCCAGTCTCTGACCACCTCCCGTACCATGTCGCCAGTCTCTGACCACCTCCCGTACCATGTCGCCAGTCTCTGACCACCTCCCGTACCATGTCGCCAGTCTCTGACCACCTCCCGTACCATGTCGCCAGTCTCTGACCACCTCCCGTACCATGTCGCCAGTCTCTGACCACCTCCCGTACCATGTCGCCAGTCTCTGACCACCTCCCGTACCATGTCGCCAGTCTCTGACCACCTCCCGTACCATGTCGCCAGTCTCTGACCACCTCCCGTACCATGTCCCCAGTCTCTGACCACCTCCCGTACCATGTCCCCAGTCTCTGACCACCTCCCGTACCATGTCCCCAGTCTCTGACCACCTCCCGTACCATGTCCCCGGTCTCTGACCATCTCCTGTATAAAAATATTTTTTTAAAACAGTCATTTTTCGGTATCAGTGCTGTTTTGGTATCGGTTTTCGGCCTAGTGTATTTTTCGGCACCAAAAAACCCATTCGGTGCATCCCTAGTTTTACATATAAATTTTTGAACTCCACATAGGAAATATAGGAATAGTTATACCTTTATTACTCTACATATAGCACTTTATTATTACCAGATCGATTATAGCTAGGTGCGCAACACCACTCCTTTTGCACAGATACAAAACATGTCACGCTTTTAAATTGTGTACGCCCATGGAATGCAACAAACCAAAGAACATTCAATTATCTGATGGGAGGTCCTTTAAAAAATTTACAGGTTACCACTTTAGAGTTACACAGGAGGTGTGGTGCTAGAATAGTTGCTCTCTCGCACGCGCACATGGTCATGGTGATACCTCATGTGTGGTGCAATCGCAGCTTACACTTAAAATGGATTTTATTTAACCCCAGATCTCTCCTCTGCCCTTAAAAAGCATTAAATCAAACCAAGATAAGTTTGATCCAATGCTTTTCCAAATTAGTAATGGCTGATTTAAATCAGACATATTTCGTCACTTCGTTTCTTGGACCGTAGAAATGATCAGGGACATTTCAGTCCTTGATCATCTCTATGCTCAGCCAGCAGAACCGCCGGCTGCAGTTCTGGGCTCCCTGGTGGGAACGGGACCTCCTTCTGCCACTTGTAAAAGTGATCCAGCGGCTAATTAGCCACTAGTAATCACTTTTAGCTTTAAAGTCCATCACTGGCAAAAAAGAAAGATATCAACATGATGCCTGTAGCTGCATGCATCATGCCAGTATAAACACCTAAACCCTCAAAATGTACCAGTTCCACCCAAAAATGGAACTTCCACTTTTCGGATTCCTCCCCCCTCCTGTGTCACATTGTGCACCTTTCAGGGGGGGAGCAGATAACTGTCTAATCCAGGTATTTGCTCCCACTTCTGGGCATTGATCACCGCAGGCTCCGTGGCGATCTACGGCATGTCAGGGCCCCTCCTCTGCCCCCCCACTGTCTTCTGGGAGACACAAAGGTCCCAGAAGACAGCAGGGACCAATTAGGATGCGCAGCATGACTCACGCATGTGCAGTAGGGAACCAGGCTGTTCACTACCTGATTCCCTTACCGAAGATGGCCCCTCTACCTGAGAGCCGAGGGACAGATCTGCTTCGGGTGAGGAGATCACGGGCACCCTGGACAGGTAAGTGTCCATATTTTAAAAGTCAGCAGCTGCAGTATTTGAAGCGGTCTTTTAAAAAATAAAATTTTGGAACTCCCACAAAGCTTTTGTGCGGGGTATCCTTAGAAAAATGAGTAGTTCTGCCAGAAAACAGTCTAATTTGAAGGTACAAACCCTTATTTCCCAAATAGAACAGTTAGACTCAGTGAATAAAACAACACCCAATCCCACCACGAGTTCTAAGCTTGACAACCTACGTCATGAACTTCGATTACTACTGATCTCACAACAAGATCGATCACTTAAAAAGTGGAAAGCTCGATTCCTACAACAAGGGAATCGTGCGGGGAAACTTTTAGCTAGACAAATAAAGGAAAGATCGATCCAACAGAAAATCCCCTTTATTTACCATCCAATTACGGGCTCTAAATTATCCAACCCAAGGGATATCGCCAATGCCTTTAGAGATTACTATAGTGCCCTTTACAATTTAAAAGAGGACTCGGCCATCCCACAACCATCTCCAGATGCGATTCGTGAATTCTTGGAGCAGATTTCCCTCCCCAGGATCTCCCAAGTCCAACTAGACACCTTAAATGAACCTATTTCCTTATGCGAACTGTCTAAAACAATATTGGCCATGCCGTTAAACAAATCACCTGGTCCTGACGGTTTCTCGGTTGAATACTACCGAGCATTTTACCCAATTCTAGGTCAGTACCTTCTTGCAACCTTTAACAAGGCCACAGCGGACTCCTCCTTCCCATAAGAAATGCTATCCGCCACAATTGTAACGCTACCAAAACCTGGCAAACCGCTAGACAAACCACAGAACTTCAGGCCTATCTATCTCTTTATTGAACGTAGACCTGAAGGTCTTTGCAAAAATTCTGGCTAATAGACTGTCAAAAGTTATGTCTTCACCGATTAGAAATGATCAGGTGGGTTTTATACCGGGGCGCCAGGCGCCAGATGCAACCAGGAGGATTCTAAATCTAATTCACGCGGCAGAGGCCTCTGGTGAGCCTTCTCTGCTTCTCACATTAGATGCAGAGAAGGCTTTCGATAGGGTCCATTGGGGATACTTGAGTCAGGTGCTTGCCAAATTTGGTTTTCTGGGGAGTATTAATTCAGCCATTTCAGCTTTATATTCTAACCCCTCGGCTATGGTTTATACTGACGGTATGTTTTCTGATTCCTTTCGCATCACTAATGGCACTCGTCAGGGGTATCCGATGTCACCCCTGATTTTTGCCCTTCTTATGGAGCCTCTAGCAGAAACGATCCGCACCCATCCTCATATTTCTGGCATCTCGACACCCAAACATACCCATTCTATTACATTATTTGCAGACGACGTAATTTTAATTAAAAAAAAAACCTTCCTCTTCCTTACAAGCAGTACATGATACCCTTGGAGAATTTAATAAAATGTCATACTACAAGGTGAATTCCTCCAAATCTAATATATTAGCAATTAATATTAAGGATAACATCAGGTCGCTCTTAGCCTCCCGATTCCCTTATCCATGGTCTGACAAACCCATCCAATATCTAGGAATTTATTTAGCATCACCGAGCTTTTTCAAAATCAACTTTTTGCCCCTTCTCTCCTCATTACAACAGGAACTTAATAGGATGTCGAAGTTTTACTTGTCTTGGATGGGAAGACTGGCAGCATACAAAATGCTAATCCTTCCAAAGTTGTTATATCACTTTAGGGCCTTACCAATTTTTATCCATGTCATTCTTTAAATCAGCCCAAGCGCAGTTACATAAATTTGTGTGGGGGGATAAAAAGCCCAGATGCTCCCATTCATATTTAGAAAGAAAGACATAGGTGGTATGGGTCTTCCTATTCTAAAAGACAACTATGTGGCGAGTTTGTTAGACCAAATGAAATACTGGATATGTCCTCCAGTGGAGAAGCAGTGGGCTTTAATCGAGGGCTCTTGGCTTCTGCCTGGTATGCCATATTTCACTTTATTAGCATCGTCTTTTGCCAAGTGGACCTTTAAATCAGATTTTCCTATAATACGACTCGTAGTAGATACCTGGAGATATTTTCTAAACAATGTAGGGTTGTCGCACCACTTTGACGTATCTACTCCACTTGCATCCATAGGCTCTTGTGTCCAAGACCTGGATTTGGGGCCTTGGGTAGAAAAAGGTATTTTAACGGTCTCAGGAATATTGGAGAATGGAAGGCTTATTCCCTTTGAGTCAATAGTGTATAAATTTGGCATTCCCAGGTCGGAATACTTTACTCTAAGAATTGGATCTTTCTTATCTCAACACCAGGGTACCTCCGTAGCAATCCCTCACCAAGCTTGGGCGTTCTGGTCCGATGTCTCGAAAGTCAAAGGGGGAATCTCGCTATTTTATAACTTACTACAAAGCAGGAACCTGTTTAAGAAAACTTCCCCCTTGCATAGGTGGGAAAATTAACTCTCAGTGCAGTTCACAGATGACCAATGGGGAAAGGCCATCAGAAGCAACGGCAGATACATCAGATCAGTAACGCATTGAGAAGTTTCCCAAAAAATATTACTTAGATGGTACTACACCCCCTTCATCACAGCAAAATTTGTCCAGGGTAGTTCTAATACTTGTTGGAGAGGTTGTGGAAGAGTTGGTACACTACTTAATATGCTTTGGGAATGCCCCCACCTCAGGAGTTTTTGGCGGGGAGTATTCTCCTTGATTTCTAAGGTTACTGGCATTCTTAGGTCAGGTTCACCTGCACTGGCAATACTGAGTTTAGACATAGACCAATACCCGCCACCCCTTAGAATGATAGTTGTCCAGATATTATCTACGGCTAGGCTTTTGGTAGCTAAATACTGGAAATCCCCCTGTCCCCCTAATTTGGGAGAATTAGTCAGAAGAGTTGATGAGATATTTAAATACGAGCAGATACTGGCCAATATGGAAGGAAAATACTTGCGTTTCTGTAAACAGTGGTCTCCATGGACTGACATCAGGAAAATTGTTTAAGTTGTTGTATAATCTCTCTGTTTTTGTCAAGATACGGTGTAAAAGACATCACCGTTACTTACTTGTTTTTTGATTATCATTTTTACAACTGCATATATAAATGTAAAAGGTGGGGCTTGTTAGCCCTCTGATTCTCAGAGGGTTGCTTTATATACTCCTACTGCTCTGTTGGAGACTATAAGTTGTAACGGAATTATCTGTGATTGTTGTCCGACTGTCAGTTTCTTTTTTGTACTATGCAAGCCTTTCAATAAAAAAAAAAAAAAAAAAAAATTTTTTTTTGGTGGAACTCCGTTTTAAGTGGTTAAACAGTGATATGTTTTATACTTTCTATTGTGAATAGAATAAGGGTTTAAGAGATTTACTAATTAATGCATTCTGTTATGTAGATTTTACACAGCATCCCAACTTTTTTGCAATTGGGGATGCAGATGTAGTGGCTTCATTTGTTTTCTTTCTTCAGACTAAGGACAAGTATAGAAATGCACCTGTTGATCGTGCCAGAAAATGAATGCGCTTATCACTTCCTGTGCTCCAAACTAAAATTGTAAACATTAACAGGTGTCATTAGTTCTCTGAACTACAGAAAATCTCCCCGATGTTACAGAGATGAGGAGAGGGAAGATGCTTGTACTTTAAATCAGAAGTGCAGGCTATAGAGACAATGTACAGCGACTACAGTACGTTTCCGCCATCACCCTATACCAGAAAGTATATTACTGGCAGGATCACCAGCCAAGAGAAAAAAAAAAAAAAAAAAAAAGGGAAGCTAATGCAGACACCACATTTAGGCCTCATGCACACCAGACATTAAAAATGTTGATTATACAGACATTGTGTTTTTTTTTTCTTTTAGCCTGTAGAAGCAACTCTATGTTAGACTATGTGTTCAAACACATTTGGGCATTTATAGGCATTTTGGAGAGAAGCATTTACAGGCTAATAGAAAAAAAATCCATAGCAAGTGCAATTTTCAGAAGAGCTTTAGGGCAAATAAATAGGCTTCATGCCCCTAAACGCGCCTAAATATGCCTAAGCAGCGCGTTTCAACGCATCAAACATTTTTATATTTTTTCCTAGTGTTTTGAGGAAAAACTCTCAAACGCATACACACCTAAACATGTGTACAGTACAATATGCTCCATGGAAGCGTTTTTTTAGGCTACCGTATATACTCGAGTATAGGCCGACCCGAATATAAGCCGAGGCCCCCAATTTACCCCCAAAAAAACTGGCAAACTTATTGACTCGTGTATAAGCCGAGGGTGAGACATGCCTGTCCATCCCTGTGTGTGTGTCCGTCCATCCCTGTGTGTCCGTCCATCCCTGTGTGTCCGTCCATCCCTGTGTGTCCGTCCATCCATCCCTGTGTGTGTGTGTGTCCATCCATCCATCCATCCCTGTGTGTGTGTGTCTCCATCCATCCATCCATCCCTGTGTGTGTGTGTGTCTCCATCCATCCATCCATCCATCCCTGTGTGTATCCATCCATCCCTGTGTGTGTGTGTGTCTCCATCCATCCATCCATCCGTGTGTGTGTGTCTCCATCCGTGTGTGTGTGTGTGTGTGTGTGTGTGTGTCCAGCCTACCTGCACCTACACCCGCAGCAGATCGCAAAACGCAGTGCGGAAATGAATAGGGTTTGCAGTGTTAGCTGCATGGCAATATAGTGTGAACCAGGGCTGAGGACCCATTCACTTTGGCAGGGAAAAGGGAATAGTTGAGTCGCAGATTTATTCCCGCTGGCCACCCACACAGAGAAGACCATCCAGCAGCCACTTTGCGTCATAGCCACGACAAAAATCCCATCATGTTTAGTGGGCAGTACAGGTGTGTGTGTGTGTGTGTGTGTGTGTGTGTGTGTGTGTGTGTGTGTGTGTGTGTGTGTGTGTGTGTGTGTGTGTGTGTGTCCAGCCTACCTGTGTCCCGAGCCTTTGTCCCGAGCCTCCGTCCCGTGTCGTGCCTTGCCTTGCCTTGCCTTCGTCTCGTCCCGTCCCGTCCCGTCCCGTGCCGTGCCTTGCCTTGCCTCCGTCCCGTGCCCTCTTCGTCGGCGGCCATTGTAAAATTCAAAAGCCGCGCCTCCTCCTTCGCCTGTGATAGGCGGAACACTGAATTTCCCAGCAGCCTGTGTTCCGCCTATCACGGACGTCGTATCATCCTCGTCCGTAGTACGAGGATGAGCGGATGCCCGTGATAGGCGGAACACAGGCTGCTGGGAAATTCAGTGTTCCGCCTATCACAGGCGAAGGCGGAGCCGGAGGCGCGGCTTTTGAATCATAGAATGGCCGCTGTCTGTCTGCTCGACACGCTGATCGAGCGGGCAGACAGCGATGACTCGAGTATAAGCCGAGGGGGGCACTTTCAGCCTCAAAAAAGAGGCTGAAAATCTCGGCTTATACTCGAGTATATACGGTACTTTTTTCTTCCAGCAGTTATGGCATTTTTTCGGTTGCCTAATGTACATGTATATTTTTGCTCCATCAAAATTTTTTTTAAAAAGATCTTTAGCATATAACAGATCTAAAATCAAATGTGTGGATATCTTCCTGCAGAACGCTGTTACTGAAAATAAAAATGTTATGTGCACAAAAAAGGAATTACAAATAAATTAAGCCTAGTACACAATAGAAACCAGCCGACATTCGGTCTGTGTGTACTGGAGTTGGTCCAACGGAAAAAGGACATTCGGTCTGTCAAAGGGGCATGACGGAAAAAGGTCTGCAGGTCAGCTCCCGATCAGCACTCAGGCAATGGTAGACCGGCGTGTTCTGTCGGAGGGCCATCCCCTGTCAGAACACAATAGAACAGCAGGAGATGTCGATGTACCAATGCCAGATAGTTAGTACAGAAGCTCATCCTGAGCGGTCAGTTTGTTATTTTTTCATTCAGCCCTGCTGTGTTGAAAAAAAAAAAAAAACTACTAGTGTTTACCAGGCTTAAGGGTCCCTAAATACAATCAACAACAAAAAATACATTTCCCCCCTCTTACCTGACATGGTGCCAGAGTAATGAGTGTTGGAATAAAGTGTAGAGTCTCCTTGGGCACAGTACAAATAACAAAGGCTTTTGAAGACTATGTAAGCTCAAGAGAGAAGCTGGAAACAATCACGTGGTGCAGCCTTGGCATTGGTGTCCTTTCAGAGGTAGATGCTTCCGTCAGGTGGTCGGTGCTGGAAAAAAAAAAGAAAAAAAGGAAGAGGACAGTTACATGCATTTGCAGATTGACATTCCTGTTAAGTCTGAGGGTAGCGGGTCTGTATTCAAGCTATGTTCCTGAATGTTTGCACCCTAAAGCCTAGTATACACGGGCTGAATGTTTGGCAGCATCAGCCGGTTCAATAGAACGCAGCAGACATTCGGACCGACAGAAGCTAGCCAATGGCTGACAGCGCTGACAGGGAGTGTTCTGGCGGGGGGGCCATCCCCCTGTCAAAACTCAAAAGAACAGAAAAGTAGATTGTTGTACTATCATTGGATTGTTAGCACAGCATCTCTGACCTGAGCTGTCCATTTTTTGTTCGTTCAACCAAGCAGGTTGAACGAAAAAAAAAAAACTAGTGTGTGTGTGTGTGAGGCTTTAGGGCTAGCCTAGCGCGCGCGCGCGCACACACACACACACACACACACGCACGCACGCACGCACACACAAGTTGTTGACTCTGACCACTGAGTCACTGCTTATCCACTCTGCACAAACAGAAATAGATACCACAGACAATGATCTGCCTGCTAAAAATGTCCCGCTGAAATTATCTTACACAATTTAGTAATTATCTTATAAAGGATGAGGTTTTCGAATTTAAATAGAAAGCAATACAAATTAAAGAGGAGCTCCATTCTCCCCCAAAAAAGTCAGTGGCGCTCCGACGCCTGACGTCATTGTGCAATTTCTCGTTTTTTGACTAATCCCTGGTGAGTTATTACTCTGTGACTTTCATATATATATCTGCATTTTTATATACTACAATTACTTATAAGCAATCTTTACACTCAGTAAGTCAACCCTGATTTTTTATAATATATATACATACATATATACACACACACACTTCGTTCATAAATTCTATATTGTGTATGTATATATATATATATGTATATATATATATATATATATATATATATATATATATATATATATATATATATATATTATATATATATATTATATATAGACATTTATTTACTGTGGCCGATTCAACGGATATCTACCTAGTTGGCTTTTCACTCTGCCCTCAATGTATTATTATCCACCTTCACATATTTCTATTCTTACCATAGGCTGCATTTCAGCTATTATTAAAGGGGTTGCAAAGGTAAATATTTTTTCACCTTAATGCATTCTATGCATTAAGGTGAAAAAACATCTGACAGTGTCGGCTCCCCCAGCCCCCCTATTTCACTTTCCTGACACCTCGAAAGTCCCACGCTCGCCTCAGACATCCTCTTTGCATCTCAGCCTGCCCGCTGATTGACTAGAGTGGATGGATTGAAAGCAGCGCAGCCACAGGCTCGCACTGCTGTCAATCACATCCAATGACGTGGGGTGCCGGGGGCGATGCCAAGTGATACAGTGAGCGGCTATAGCCGCCGGCTGTATCACTGAAGCACGCCCGCAAGTGCTCGCATGAACGTGAGAAGTACTTGCGGGGGGATGCTGAGACAGCCGCCAAGGGACCCCAGAAGATCTGCCCGACCCCTTCTTTGTGGTCCTGAATTTTGGTTCTGTCTGGTTACCTACACCCCCTTTAACTTTTGGCCCCTTCTCCTATATTGGGCCCGGGTGTAGTGTATTTAAACCTCCACCCAGGCAAACCAGTTTGATTGTTTAATATTCATCTGAAGACCGGGGTGCTGGAGTACTACCTGTCTTTAAATAAGATATCATTATCTGCCTGTGATGAAAGCGTTGCATATGAATATTCTCAGTAAGTTTTCCAGCCTTTGTCTTATAACAATCGCCATGTTTTTATATGTCTGTCCCCAGTTCTGTACATTTATCTCACATATTATAGGACTAAAAACAAAAGGTATATTTTAAAGACGGCCTATCATATACCTCTCTGCGCCAAACTAGGACCTTCACACACCTCCCAAGATTATATATACATATGTATATGCACCCACCTATATGGTACACACACACACACATAAATAAAAAAATGTTTTTTTATGCAGATGCCTGCATATGTAATGATAATAATAATAGAACCAAAGCAAACTAGATAATATCTGCTAAGTATATTAAAACCCAGCAATACGGACAGTAATAGCAGCCGTTTAAAAGTAATAGTAAAAATATATAAAAAAGTAATACAAACAATTCGTCAATATATATCTGAGAATATCCGCATTAAAACAGCGCTTTATAAAAAGTCCTTTACAGAAGCAACAATGTACGAGAAATCACTAGAAAGTTCTTAGGCCGCGTACACACGCGCGGACTGTTTGCCCAACCTTGTTCGTCAAACAGTTTCGGCAAACAGTCCGCTCAAAATTTGCATGAGCGGACTTGCCCACACACGAGCGGACTGTTTCAGCGAACTGTTTGCCAAACAGTTCACTCAACTTTTGAAATGAACGGACTCGCCCACGTAAGGAGGAGGCAAATCCGCCCATTTCGAGCGCGTGTACAGGTAGGCGGGGCCCGCGAAGGAGACGTTGCGGGCTCCGCCGCCTGGAATGGGCTTAAAGGGGAACCCCAACTCCGAAAATAATCGGCGTGGGGGTTCCCCCCAAAGTCCACACCAGACCCTTGTCGAAGCACGCTACCCGGCCGGCCAGGAAAGGGGGCGAGCGAGCGCGCCCCCCCTCCTGAGCCGTACCAGGCCGCGTGCCCTCAACATGGGGGGGTGCCTTGGGGAAGGGGGGGCCGCGCGGCCCCCCCACCCCAAAGCACCTTGTCCCCATGTTGATAAGGACAAGGGCCTCTTCCCGACAACCCTGGCCGTTGGTTGTCGGGGTCTGCGGGCGGGGGGCTTATCGGAATCCGGGAGCCCCCTTTAAGAAGGGGGCCCCCGGATACCGGCCCCCCACCCTATGTGAATGAGTATGGGGTACAATGTACCCCTACCCATTCACCTGTGAAATAAAGTACAAAAAAAAACACAACACAGGGAAAAAATATTTTATTGCACAGCTCCGGGGGTCTTCCGTCTTCCGTCTTCGGGGGTCTTCTCGCCGGACTCCTCCGCTATCTGTGTGTAGCTCTTTTACTAGCGGAGGAGTCCGGCTTTCTTCCTCCCCGCCGCCGGCCTCTTCTCCCGACTTCGGGGGTCTTGTCCCCCTCTTCGGTTCTTCTGCCGGGCCACCGCGCCTTCTTGTAGCTCTTTTGCAGGCGGTGGCCCGGTCTTCTGTCGCCGCTGCCTTCCGTTCTTCTGTCGCCGCCTTCGGTTCTTCTGCCGGGCCACCGCGCCTTCTTGTAGCTCTTTTACAGGCGGTGGCACGGTCTTCTGTCGCCGCTGTCGTCGCCGCCGCCGCCTTCCGTTCTTGTTCTTCTTCTTGTTCTTCTTCTTCTTCTTCTCCTGGAGATGTTGACTCGACGAGCTCTCCGGCCGGAATGCCAGAGCCGCGCTGTGCGGTCACTTATATAGTGACAATGGGGCGGTGTCACATGGTATATGTCACATGGGTTGGTCACATGGGTTGATGTCACATGGGGACTATGACATCGTAAGGGGGCGGGGTCACCATGTGACCAACCCATGTGACATATACCATGTGACACCGCCCCATTGTCACTATATAAGTGACCGCACAGCGCGGCTCTGGCATTCCGGCCGGAGAGCTCGTCGAGTCAACATCTCCAGGAGAAGAAGAAGAAGAAGAACAAGAAGAAGAACAAGAACGGAAGGCGGCGGCGGCGGCGGCGACAGCGGCGACAGAAGACCGGGCCACCGCCTGTAAAAGAGCTACAAGAAGGCGCGGTGGCCCGGCAGAAGAACCGAAGGCGGCGACAGAAGAACGGAAGGCAGCGGCGACAGAAGACCGGGCCACCGCCTGCAAAAGAGCTACAAGAAGGCGCGGTGGCCCGGCAGAAGAACCGAAGAGGGGGACAAGACCCCCGAAGTCGGGAGAAGAGGCCGGCGGCGGGGAGGAAGAAAGCCGGACTCCTCCGCTAGTAAAAGAGCTACACACAGATAGCGGAGGAGTCCGGCGAGAAGACCCCCGAAGACGGAAGACCCCCGGAGCTGTGCAATAAAATATTTTTTCCCTGTGTTGTGTTTTTTTTTTGTACTTTATTTCACAGGTGAATGGGTAGGGGTACATTGTACCCCATACTCATTCACATAGGGTGGGGGGCCGGTATCCGGGGGCCCCCTTCTTAAAGGGGGCTCCCGGATTCCGATAAGCCCCCCGCCCGCAGACCCCGACAACCAACGGCCAGGGTTGTCGGGAAGAGGCCCTTGTCCTCATCAACATGGGGACAAGGTGCTTTGGGGTGGGGGGGCCGCGCGGCCCCCCCTTCCCCAAGGCACCCCCCCATGTTGAGGGCACGCGGCCCGGTACGGCTCAGGAGGGGGGGCGCGCTCGCTCGCCCCCCTTTCCTGGCCGGCCGGGTAGCGTGCTCGGACAAGGGTCTGGTGTGGACTTTGGGGGAACCCCACGCCGATTTTTTTCGGCGTTGGGGTTCCCCTTTAAGCCCATTCCAGGCGGCGGAGCCCGCGACGTCTCCTTCGCGGGCCCCGCCTACCTGTACACGCGCTCGAAATGGGCAGACTTTCCGAGCGGGAACAGTTTGCTCATTTCGAAAGTAGCCTACACACGGGCGGACTGTTCGCTCAAACACAGTTTCAGCGGACAGTTTTTCGGAATTTCCGAAAGACTTTGTCCGTCCAACTGTCCGCTGAAAGCCCACACACGGGCGGACTGTCCGCCCAAACACTGTTCAGCGGACAAGGTTGGGCGAACAGTCCGCCCGTGTGTACGCGGCCTTAGTGTGCAGATAGGGTGTTTATAGTGATCTAATCAGCGTTGCAAGGTGATCAAAGTGCTGTCAACCTTTCTTCCACCATAAACCGGGAGTGCTTCACCACATGCGATGCGTACCCCCTAGGGGGTTAAACTCACCAGACACTGCTGATAAAACAAGCCTTAAGAAGTAGTCACTTCCTTGGGTATAGCAAAATTCCTATATATCGCCTTAACGTTGCAGTTCCAAGCAGTCCTGTTCCCAAGCTGGCACTCACACACTCATAGCCCACTGTTCTGTCTCCAAGGCCGTCTGACCTGTCAGCACATGGTAATGGCTGCCCTTCTTCCTGCCTACAACAATAGGCTAGGAGCAAATCTGCGCCCTCTAGAGGCTGGGGGAAAAACAGAACAGTGGGCTATGAGTGTGTGAGTGCCAGCTTGGGAACAGGACTGCTTGGAACTGCAACGTTAAGGCGATATATAGGAATTTTGCTATACCCAAGGAAGTGACTACTCCTTAAGGCTTGTTTTATCAGCAGTGTCTGGTGAGTTTAACCCCCTAGGGGGTACGCATCGCATATTATAGGACTAATTTATACTTATCTATCTTTATTCTAGACAGTACATTATATCTTCAAATAATTCCTGAAGAAGGAACTGTATAAACAATATTCCAAAACATGTTGGGTATTCTTATGTTTTTATTGTACGCTTTAGCCTGAGAGTCTCTTACTACATTTCAGGAGATTTACTGTATGAATGGTTCTATTTATTGTTTTATAACCATGTATTTTATGTATTTTGAATACAATTTGTTATCTTTTTACTTTCTACTTTGTTACTTCGTATCCAACCCTCACCAGTACAATACCCGTGACATTTTTTCCTTTTTCCTTGACCGATTTAGGATGTGGTTTTGGGTTGCTCTATTTTTGTTAGGTAGGTTTCCCTATTTTCTTTTCTGACTTTTAATCTAAAGGACACTATAAAGGACACTTACCTACCCTGGATCCAGCGCCATCATTATCCGATTCCTCAATAGACTTCTGGGACAAGCACCGGGCATCTTGACTAAGGGAAACTGGCAGTGAAGTCTTGCAGCTTCCCAGCCGGTTTCCAACTGTGCATCCGTGAGCCGTGCTGCATTTTTGTGAATGGTCCCACAATCTTTTGGGACTTGTGATGTGTCCCAGAAGATTGTGGGGGAAGAAAGGGGGGGGGGGGGGTCAAACTTCTGCTCAAATCGGTGTGGTGATCCGACCAAAATTGAGGGAATAGGTAGGTACCTGCAAAAATCAAGCACTCACACCCAAGTGCCAAATGTAAAAAAGGATATAACCATAATCACCGAGCAACAATATAAATAGGAAGTGTTATTTTCATAATGCTTGTCTCAATATGCTGGAGGGAGGTTTCATAAGGCATATGATCAAATCAAGAAAAGAGGCTGGATTGTTGTAAGAATATTTAATACTTTTTTGCAAGTTATATATGGAATTTTTGTTCATTAAAGATTGTTTTAAGTGCTTACTTGCAGTAATCTATAGCAATTATTCATAATAAATTTTGCTAAAGTCAGCATATACTGCTCCACTTAAAATGTAGCCCTCTATTAAGCAAGGTACACAGTGCCTGAAATCCTAATATTACTTAGTAAACACGTATGATTTTATTTAATAACGTGTCATAAAAACAACGTTGCTCAGTAAACCACAGCAATCAATAACAAACCAACTTTCATTTATTTATTATTTTGAATAATATTATGAATTATATTCATTTCATTATTAACTGCACTGAACTTTTAATAACAAAGCACAGGTTACAGCACATCACAACTTCTTGCATGGTGGTTATCTAAATTTTTACAGAGAAAAATCATTTCTGTACAACTGTCTAGCTTGTTAGACTTAATGTACACGGGACATTTTAAAACCTTCCCTGAATAATTCACAAAACAAAATGCAGCTAGTTATCGCATTTACAGGCATTTGACATTTCAAATACCTCTAAACATCAGTCCTGAACACTTTTTTTGCTTTCAAAAAAATGCATTTAAAAAAAAAAATCTTTAAGGTAGGCGGGTTACACAAAGTAACATAATATCACAGACATCGACCATCCACAGCGAATGATTGGCCATAATAGCCCGTCAAATAGAAAAAAAGAAAAATGCAAAGTAAATTAATGGTATTACAATCAAGGATCCAGTACAGTGTCATAATTCAGGAAACTGTGGTCAAAAGGCTCCACAACATATATAACCTGCACATTAATCTGAACCTCGGAGAGGGTCAATGCTATTAGACATATGTATACCATTGAGTGAGAACAATAAGAAACAAGAATGACACCCTGAGAGGCACAACACTCCTATACCGGGTTAACAGGTACTAAGCCTTTGTATTCCAGAGGAATGAAACTATGCATTGTACCCGATCTATTATGAAAACCTCAGGCTCGGTTCACACAGGGGAGACTCAGATCTGACTTCAGGTCACCCCTAGTCGCCTCAGGTCGGACAACATTTAAAAATCAATGTAAGTGAATGAGAGCCGTCTTAAAGTGGTTGTAAACCCTTACAAACCACTTTGACCTACAGGTAAGCCTAGATTAAGGCTTACCTGTAGGTACAAGCAATATCTCCTAAACCTATATGGTTTAGGAGATATTTGCCCGAAAACGGGCACCGCTGTCTACGGCGCATGCGCCGTAGACAGTGGCACGCAGGCGCACTGAGCGCGCCATTCTCAGCGACGGAGCTGCCGCGCATCGGCTCCCGTGCGCATGCGCGGGAGTGACGTAATCGCGGCTTCGCCGAATGACAGCGACGGAGCTGCGAGACCCCACCAACAAGATGGATGCGGCGGACTACAGGGGACAGCGGCGACTTCGCTGGCTCCTGTGTCAGGTAAGTGACACATAATGGGCTACTATGCGATGCATAGTAGTCCATTATGCTTTGCCTTTGCAGGGAATGAAAGAGGGAGTAAACTCATCAGGGTTTACTTCCTCTTTAATGCACGCTACTGAAGTCGCTCCGACTTCAAAAGAAGTTCCTGTACTACTTCAATCCGACTTGTAGGCGACTTGTACCCATTGATTTCAATAGAGGTCGCCTCCAAGTCGGATCTCTGTCTATACGGAGGCGACTGACAGAATTATTAGCTCTGAAGGGGGAACTCCACGCCAAATTTACGAAAAAAAATTGGCGTGGGTTCCCCCTCCGAGAGCATACCAGGCCCTTATGTCTGGCATGGATTCCAAGGGGAACCCCCTACGCCGAAAAAACGGCGTGGGGGTTCCCCCCAGATCCACACCAGACCCTTATCCGAGCAGGCTACCCGGCCGGCCAGGAAAGGGGATGGGGACGAGCGGGCTCCCCCCCCGAGCCGTACCAGGCCGCGTGCCCTCAACATGGGGGGGTGCCTTGGGGGAGGGGGGCGTGCGGCCCCCCCACCCCAAAGCACCTTGTCCCCATGTTGATGAGGACAAGGGCCTCTTCCCGACAACCAACGGCCAGGGCGGGGGGCTTATCGGAATCCGGGAGCCCCCTTTAATAAGGGGGCCCCCAGATACCGGCCCCCCACCCTATGTGAATGAGTATGGGGTACAATGTACCCCTACCCATTCACCTGTGAAAAAAGTAAAAAAAAAAAAAAACACAACACAGGGTTAAAATAGTTTATTGCACAGCTCCGGGGGACTTCTGTCTTCGGGGGTCTTCTCACTGGACTCCTCCGCTATCTTCTGCTAGCTCTTTTACTAGCGGAGGAGCCCGGTTTTCTTCCTCGCCGCCGGCCTCTTCTTCCGACTTCGGGGGTCTTGTCACCCTCTTCGGTTCTTCTGCCGGGCCACCGCTTCTTCTTATAGCTCCTTTACAGGCGGTGGCCCGGTCTTCTGTCGTCGTCGTCGCCGCCGCCTTCCGTTCTTCTTCTTCTCCTGGAGATGTTGGCTCGACGTTCTCTCCGGCCGCAATGCCAGGGACGCGCTGTGCGGCGACTTATATAGGGACAAGGGGCGGGGTCATCGGTTGATGTCACAAGTCATGTCACAATGTCACAGTCCCGGAGGATGCTGGGACTGTCACCATGTGACATCAACCCATGTGACATCAACCGATGGCCGCGCAGCGCGTCCCCGACATTGCGGCCGGAGAGAACGTCGAGTCAACATCTCCAGGAGAAGAAGAAGAAGAGCGGAAGGCGGCGGCGACGACAGAAGACCGGGCCACCGCCTGTAAAAGAGCTATAAGAAGAAGCGGTGGCCCGGCAGAAGAACCGAAGAGGGGGACAAGACCCCCGAAGTCGGAAGAAGAGGCCGGTGGCGAGGAAGAAAGCCGGGCTCCTCCGCTAGTAAAAGAGCTAGCAGAAGATAGCGGAGGAGTCCAGCGAGAAGACCCCCGAAGACGGAAGACCCCCGGAGCTGTGCAATAAACTATTTTAACCCTGTGTTGTGTTTTTTTTTTTTTTTACTTTTTTCACAGGTGAATGGGTAGGGGTACATTGTACCCCATACTCATTCACATAGGGTGGGGGGCCGGTATCCGCGGGCCCCTTTATTAAAGGGGGCTCCCGGATTCCGATAAGCCCCCCGCCCGCAGACCCCGACAACCAACGGCCAGGGTTGTCGGAAAGAGGCCCTTGTCCTCATCAACATGGGGACAAGGTGCTTTGGGGTGGGGGGGCCGCACGCCAGGGCACGCGGCCTGGTACGGCTCAGGAGGGGGGGGCGCCTGCTCGTCCCCACCCCCTTTCCTGGCCGGCCGGGTAGCGTGCTCGGATAAGGGTCTGGTGTAGATCTGAGGGGGACCCCCACGCCGTTTTTTCAGCGTAGGGGGTTCCCATTGGAATCTTTACCAGACCTAAGGGCCTGGTATGCTCTCGGAGGGGGAACCCACGCCAAATTTTTTTCATAAATTTGGCGTGGAGTTCCCCCTTCAGAGCTCATTCTCTAATTGGCCACGGCAAAAGTCGCTTGGCCTGGGGCGACTTAAAGTTGTGCTGTAAGTCGCCCCAGGTCGTGTCTAAGTCGTGTTCAAGTCGTCTCCAAGTTGCCTCACAAAGTCGTCCTGAAGTCGTGTCGCCCCTGTGTGAACCGAGCCTTACTCCTGAATTTGCAGAAGCATCTCTAGTGGAACACAGCAAACCAAGAGAAATTAATCTTTTTTTTTAGGGAAGGAAAATGGACAACAACGAAGGTGTCAATGGGGGGGTGAAAGATAAGAAAGACTAAAAGAAGGAACAGAAAGGGGGGAGGGAGGGGTAGGGGGCTCCGCAAGGACGATGACCCAAGGCCCTCAGGTTCTCTTATTGCTAGGTACTCAAAAGTAGGACTCGTATTCGTCAGAAATCAGAACAGATCCCAGTGTGTCCAGCTAGTGTTGTGTTCCTCCTCTCTATCCCCCAGGGCAGCTGTAAGATGCTCCATCCGCTGTGTAAGGATCAAGGTATGTGGAAACAAAATGGTTGACAGTATGCTTTACTAAAATACTTGTCTATCTTTATCCTTCTCAGTAATATAAGGACTCATCATCTTTAGTCACGTACGCATAAGAAGAGGCCGCATCAGCCCTAAAAAGCAGTCTACGCCCAGAAGATTGTCTTATCAGCTGATAACACCCGGAGAATTGCCTTTTCTTTGCAAATTGTTGTTTTTTTACATTGCTGATGCTTGCCCTTTTCTGTCTATAAAAGAGAAGTAATAAAGAGCCTCAGGGTCAGAGTTAAGCACGGACTTCTGAGCAGAAATACTGAATACCTCCGTGTCTCTTTGCTTAGATAAGAACTCTAACTAACAATTGGGAAACGGTAACATAACCTGACAAATAGGTGACTTGTTGAGGTCACACCTAACATTCTGGCACTGCCGAACAGGGACCTGCAGAAAGAAACTACAAGAGGCGAACGAACATAAGGACGGAACAAAGAGGTCGGGCACATCAAGAACCACAGACAAATCCTGCGCAGGTAAGAAAAGCTTTATTTTCTTATAAACTCTGTGCTTCTTAGATTTGTGCCCACCTGATCTGTCTGAATTGTTCTTCAGGTAAACACCAACCTCTGTAGTAAGCGGGTCTTGAACTTAATATTTTGGCTTATGTTACCGTTGTTTCTTGTCTGTCTACTTGTCATCTGTCTGTTGTGACTGAGATAAGCCCTGTTTGTATGGTGTGAATTGAAACATATATCATCCCAATGGGTAACGGAATGCGCCCTTAACTCGTAAGAGTACTTTGGGGGTCCGACACTTAAGTTTGATATACGCTTTTTGATTCATGAGCCTAAAAACGGGTTGAAAGTATAAGTCCTGACTGCCTCGATAAAGCAGGAATAAGAAACGAATGCTGAGAGATTCCATGGTAATGGGAAGGGAATAAGGTCTCCACAAAGTCCCGGAGATCTAGTCATATGTGTTTGGCCACCTATAAGTGATGATTGTGATTGTCGTGTCTGCTGTACTAGTAGTCGCATTCATTGTCTGGTTGGGGTATAAAGTAGTTCGGTTTCAAAGTAAATACCCCGGACAAAGTTTTAATATTTTGGCACCCTAGGAGGAGAAGGCAACGAGACACTTAATAAGTGATCCAAACGCCACCTAGGCAAGACTGTCAAAATGGGCCAGACACATGGTAAACCCCAGGAGGAATCTCAGAAATGTTATGCTGTTAAAGACATAATTACAATGTTGTATGGGAAGGATAAGGCACAAGGCACAAATAGGATTCTCAAGAAATTGGGGATGGACGGAGAAAATGGATTAAGTGTAGAAGGTTGGGAAGAAATAAAGAAAGACAGACAGGGAGAGATATTGAAAAACGGATGGGTATCACAAATACAATGTCTAATTAAGGTATCCAACAGGGCTGAAGAGGAGGGATGGGAGTATTGTCAGGAAAAGGGTGGATGGGATATGAAGGTCCGACACAAAAGTCTTCCTTCTGCTCCCGGCGATAGGGTAAATACGGGAGATACTCCACCTCCTTATAACACCACCACACCAGGTAATGAAAGACCAAAACTTTATCCTTCCTTAAGAGGAAGAGGGTGGGTATGCCGAGTATGCGGTACCCAGAACCCAGACTGGGCACAGGAATGTGTGCATTGCGGCGCTCAAAGACCAGAGCCCGTAGCTCCAGTCCATAGTCGGACTAGGGTAATACAAGTAAATAATCCAAATGCGGGTCAAGCAGGACAGCCACCTACAGTGACCCGACAAGTCGTTCTGAGGACATGGACACCTTGGTCGGCTGACACTCTTATGGCATTAATACAGAATGCTCCTGATCCCGTAGCAAAACCTGCCGCATTCTGTAGATTCGTGACACAATTACTAGACACACATGAAGCAACTTGGCAAGATGGGGAAGATTTGTGTAGACATAAAATGACACTAACGATGTTTAATCAATTTATGAATGAAATTGCTCCACATAGACCACAAGGGGATCCAGCGGCAGATCCACCAGGAATACACCCCCGTCATATAGACTCTAGACCCCTGTTTATTGCTCAGTTACGAGAATTTTGCCAAGGGAAACAGCAGGAAAGGGGTTCGACAGCGCCCATAAAACAGGCCCCAGGTCAGACTGTTACAGAATTTTACCTCAACATGGAAAGCATGATGGCTGACGAAGGTCTAGATTTAGCCTTACCCGTCACCATTAGGGCTTTCAATCGACAGTTTATGGAAGGACTAGTACCCCAAATAGGTGACAAACTGAAGGCATGTACTCCCGAATGGAGAGCCATACGGGACAGAGGAACATTGTTGCAGAAAGCACAAGGCATAGAGGCTGATTTAGCAGAAACTAAACCCAGAAGGACACCGGGAGTTAACACTGTTGCCCGGGTCAATGAAGGAGGGAATTCCTCCCGTAAACCTCTTACCTGTTATTACTGCAACAAGGTGGGACATATAAAAAGAGACTGTAGGAAAAGGATAAAAGACGAACAGGAAGGAAACACGGACAGAGACACGAGGGACTACAGACAGAGGCGTACCAATGATAGGGACGATCCGACCGCATGACTTGCCCCAGTCCTAGCTGAATCAGAGAACAAAATGCTCCACATGTTGATGAAGGTGGAAGGTAAACATATTCCTTGTTTAGTTGACACAGGAGCATCACGCAGCTTATTATCTGATTCAGTAGTCCCCCCACACATGACATCCCGTGACACCATACCCATAAGTGGTTATGACGGTCTTTTGTCCGATGCCCCACTGACTAAACCTTTAAAAGTAAAAATAGGGAATGGCAACCACCTGACACTTGTGTATTGTTGCAATATGTAGATGACCTATTGTTATGTTGTCCGGATAACGATACTTGTTTAAAAGCCACTCTATCATTGTTACAATTCCTGGCTGAAAAAGGGTGCAAAGTGAATAGAACTAAGTTACAGGTATGCCAGAAAAAGGTTGTCTTTTTGGGCCACTGTATATCCCAGGGTACTCGACACCTCACTGAAGACCGAGTCCAGGCCATAAGACAAATGAATGTCCCACGCAACTTTAAGCAACTTCGTATGTTTCTGGGAATGGTGTCATATTGTAGACAATGGATACCACATGCCAGTTCTCTGATGCAGCCATTATATGATTGCTTGAAAATAGTACCCTATGTACTCACAGAAGCAGGTCATGAATCTTTTAGCACCTTAAAAAGGTTACTAATTTCGGCACCTGCGATCGGGATCCCTGATTATACCAAAACATTTCATTTGTACATTGCTGAAATCACGGGACACGCAACAGGGGTGTTGACACAACAACACATCAAACAAAGGCCGGTAGCATACTTCTCGGCGGCTCTCGATCCTGTCTCTAGAGGATCACCGTCCTGTGTACGAGCAGTTGCAGCAGTGTCAATTATCATTGACAAATCCTCAGAAATTGTCTTAGACAATCCTGTAGTGGTACATACCACACATGACATACACGCCATCTTGTCACAGGTCCAGCCAAAACACATATCAATGGCAAGGCAGCTGCGTCTACAATGCACCTTGCTCCTACCCCCCAATGTTACCTTTCAGCGATGCACTTCTTTTAACTTAGCACAGCTTTTACCATTACAGACAGATTTGACAGGGGGGAGTAATGATGATAATGGTGTAGACACAGCACAAGATACTCAGGATTCTGACACACTTTCGTTTCAGGACATAACATCTGATGAACACGATTGTTTTCAATTTATGGAACAAGAAACCACGGGGTTCCCACATGTCACAGACATACCCATTGCAAATGCAGAACACACACTGTACATAGATGGTAGTAGATTTGCCGATGACAAAGGTAAATATCACACAGGTTATGCTGTGGTAACGGACACACAGGTAATTGAGGCAAAGTCACTACCAGCACACATGTCGGCACAAGAAGCGGAACTAACCGCTCTGGAGAAAGCCTTAGAACACTTGGAGGGACAAGAAGGGAACGTTTACACTGATTCCGCATACGCCTACGGTGTGGCACATGATTATGGCCACATATGGAAAGCTAGAGGTTACCTTACAGCAGCAGGCACACCTGTTAAACATGGTGAAGGAATCAAAAGAGTCCTGAACAATCTTCAAAAGGTTAAAAGAGTAGCCATCATGAAGATAGCGGCACACACGAGCGCAAAAACAACTGAGGCAAAAGGAAACGCATTTGCAGATTTAACTGCAAAGAAGGCAGCTCTAGGGGAAGTAAGCCCTGAGACCTTAGCCACGGTACAGGTGAGTATGCCCGAAACCACATGGCAGCAGCTAATCGAACTACAGGAACAAGCAGGGGCTATTGAGAAGGACCGTTGGGTTAAGGAGGGAGCTGCACCAGGCCTTGACAATGTATGGAGAGAAGGAGACAAAATATGTCTACCCGCTTCTCTATACCCCGCAATGGCAGCGGCTGTTCACTTACCCACTCATGTCAGCTCCAATTCTATGTATAGGATTGTAAGCCAAGGATGGCTAGCCCCTGGATTCAGTAGTACTGCAAGGAACTACTGTGCTGCATGCCAAATCTGTCTGATTAATAACCCAGGACAGAGAGTGAAAACCCCACGTAAACATCAGGTCCGGGCCCAATATCCCTTTCAGAGACTGCAGATTGACTACATACAAATGCCTAAGAGCGGCCCCTTTGAATTTGTTCTCGTGTGCATCTGCCTATTTTCAGGCTGGCCCGAAAGTTATCCTGTGAAATCAGCTACGGCAAAAGCCACCGCCAAGAAACTGATTACTGAGCTGATACCTAGGTTTGGTCTCCCAGAAACAATAGAATCAGATAGGGGGACACATTTCACGGGAGAAATAATGCAAAATGTGATGGCAATGTTAGGGGTTCAAAGTTTTCATACTCCTTACCACCCACAGAGTTCAGGATCAGTAGAAAGAGTAAATGGTACAATCAAGCTGAAAATACAAAAGGCCATGCAGGAGTTGAACAAACCATGGCCTGAGTGCCTACCCTTAGCTTTGTTCTCTATTAGGTACACCCCAACAGGAAAAACCGGGTTATCCCCATATGAAATACTGTTTGGAAGTGCACCTAGATTAGGTTTATATTTTCCTCAAAGTATGCAATTGCAATGTGATAGGTTAACTACGTATGTAATACAGTTGCAACAGCGTCTGACTAAAATCCACAAGAGTGTGTATTCTTCTCTTCCAGACCCTAATTCTGTCACAGGTACTCACGATCTACAACCAGGAGACTATGTGTATGTAAAGAAACATACCAGAAAGACACTGGAACCAAGGTTTGAAGGTCCTTTCCAGGAGCTATTGATTACAGCAACCTCAGTGAAATTGGAAGGGAAACCTACCTGGATCCACGCTTCTCACTGTAAAAAGGAGCCAGTTGGCAAATGACAACATGTATCTTTTTATTCTTTTTGTTTCAGTAATCCTGGCTAATAGTTTGGTTACCTCACAGAATAAAATACACAAGGATGAAGGATTTTCTAAAAAAATGTTATTACTGAAGTTTAAATATGCTTATGCCCAGAAGTCAGGATATGAGAAATGTTGGATTTGTAGCAAATTACACCCCAGCACAGCAAGTATACCACTGATGGCAGTTCCTATAAACTATACTGATCTTGCTAACAGTAGCATTAACATAATTAGAACAAATACCAGCGAGACAGTAATGTTTAAGTCAAATGGCCTCGCCTTTTCCCCTGATTGGTGTTTCAACCTAGGGAACACAACGGGAGGAAATGGAGAATGCCAAGACAGCAAATTTAACTTGTCCATTTTCATACCAAAAGCTACTCCTGGGAAAAACACGGTCTTCTACCCTAGTATAACCCACACACACCAATCGTTAGCTGAGTTCCTCGGTAATATTTCAGACAACAACACCAGGTGGTTAGTGAGTAACCTATCTCTTTATGGATACACCTCCCTTTATAGAAATAATATCGGTAGTAGATCAGTAGCACTGGGAAATAATATATATATCTGTTGTGAGGATAAATGTTATACTTGGATACCTAGAAGAGCTCAGGGATGGTGCTACCTCGCAAGTTTAGTACCAGTAATGGGAGCAGTAGGTGATGAACGAGGTGATCACCTATTAGAAGCTAGCATGCACCCTAGGTATCCCCTCAGGTATCGTAGTAAAAGAGAAATATTCCTGAAGAAGGACATGGCATGGGCTTGGTTCCCGTCCTGGACAGGATGGGGTATAGACTTAATGAAACGACTAAATAACTATACAGGAATTATTAATGATGTTTTGGAGAAAAACTCTGATGACATTACTAAGTTAAATCTGGAGACCAGAGCCAGACAACAATTAGAATTACATGAATTAGCAATTGAAAGTATGAGTGCAGCACTGACAGGACTCTGTGAAACTACTGAGGACTATGAGTGCTGTACTTGGATACATAACACCAGCATTGAGGTACCTGATTATTATGACATCATTGCACAACACCGTACGGAAGTAAAGAATTTACAAGAGAAGGCCCGAAATATTGGTCGCGACTGGGATCCGTTTGGTGGAACTTTTAGTTTCTCAGGGTTATTCTCTTGGGTTAAGAAGGCAGCAATGACGATTATAGTGGTGCTCTTATTCGTATTTTTCTTTTATGCATGCTTTAAACTGCTCATGTGCTTTTGCAAGAAAGCCAAGGTAAATGATGCGGAAAAGATGGAACTTTTGTGAAGATAGGTGGATTTAGATCCTTGACATCACCCATCTTGCAGAAAAGCCACTCTTCCTGAATTTTAGATGTTGGTACTGTCCAGGGGGGATGGGTGTATACCCCTCTGACAACTCGCGGTCAGGGAGAGTACTCTGGATATAGGCCGACTAGAACTTGTTCAGGTGGACCCAGGGCAAGAGGGAGGGGTGATGTCAAAGGGGGAAATGTAAGGATCAAGGTATGTGGAAACAAAATGGTTGACAGTATGCTTTACTAAAATACTTGTCTATCTTTATCCTTCTCAGTAATATAAGGACTCATCATCTTTAGTCACGTACGCATAAGAAGAGGCCGCATCAGCCCTAAAAAGCAGTCTACGCCCAGAAGATTGTCTTATCAGCTGATAACACCCGGAGAATTGCCTTTTCTTTGCAAATTGTTGTTTTTTTACATTGCTGATGCTTGCCCTTTTCGGTCTATAAAAGAGAAGTAATAAAGAGCCTCAGGGTCAGAGTTAAGCACGGACTTCTGAGCAGAAATACTGAATACCTCCGTGTCTCTTTGCTTAGATAAGAACTCTAACTAACAATTGGGAAACGGTAACATAACCTGACAAATAGGTGACTTGTTGAGGTCACACCTAACAGCTGTATATCGCACACCGTGGCAAACCACTGTGACACCCCTGTTGGAGATTGTTGCTTCCACGCGCTGGGTATACATGCCCTGGCTGCATTTAGGAGGTGTTTCAGTAAAGATTTGCGATGTCGCTTACAAGACATGGGCGTCAGGTTTAGGAGTACTGCTGCCGGGTTATCTTGAAGATCATCTGATCTTGTGAATGTTCTGTAGAACTTGTCTCCAGAAAATGGAGAGCACCAGACATTCCCAGAAGATGTGAAGAACAATGCCAGTTTGGCTATACATCTCCAGCACAGAAGGCTATGTCCGGGGAATATTGAGGCCAGCACAGATGGTATCCTATACCAACGCATCAGGATCTTGTATGTGATCTCCTGATACTTGCTACACAAGGACTATTTATGTGCAAAGAAGAGGATAAGATTCTTTTGATCATCGGTAAACCTAATGTTGAGGTCTCGCTTCCATTTTTTCAAGTAATGGGGGGTCCTATTCATAGTTTCATAGTTAGTTAGGTTGAATAAAGACACCAGTCCATCCAGTTCAACCTGAGTGAGTGTCTACAATTGTCCCTATCCCTGTACATTGCACACTCACATCGGTCCCTACCCGCAAGGAGCCCACAATCCAAGGTCCCCATTCATATACTAGGGCCAATTTTGGACAGAAGCCAATTAACCTACCTGCATGTCTTTGGATAGTGGGAGGAAACCGGACTACCCGGAGGAAACCCACGCAGGCACAGGGAGAACATGCAAACTCCAGGCAGGTAGTGTCATGGTTGGGATTTGAACCAGTGACCCTTCTTACTGCTAGGTGAAAGTGCTAACCACTACACCACTGTGCTGCCTATTGAGACGTGTGAGCAAGTAAGATGATGTAGAGTAAGAAAGGGACTTCCATATGAGCTCCTCTCCCAGGCACAAGTCTTCAAAGGACATAGGCGGTCTACAGAAACCTCCGGTCTCATGGAGGGATCGGAGGAAGTGGGAAAGTTGTGAGATCTTCCGCCTGCCCAAGATGGAGGAGTTAAGAATGGGTTATAGACCTGAGGGGTCCACCCACTCAGAAGGGCCAGAAAAGAAGGGGCTCTAACCAGGCTCTGGTCTGACTGGAGCCGGAAGGACTTGTCAGAGATGCCTGGTATGAGGTCCAGGTGCTCAATTATGGGCATTAACGGGGAGGGAAAGCTGGCTGTCTCTGCTATCCTGAAGTATCTATGAAGCTCCAAAAAATTGGGGTCGATCAGGTAAGCCTGCTAAGGTAATCAGCACAGTTTTTTGTTCCTGGCGGACCCATAATTTATGGGGTAAATGCCTGCATCAGTCCACTACTCTGTTCATGTGAACCGCTGTATAGTAGAGGGCTGGGTCGGGGAGGTCAACCCCGCCCCCGTGTTTTGTCCGCTGTAGAAGTGATCTCTTATACCGCAAAGGCTTGCCCTGCCAGACATAATTAATGCAAATTGTACATAGCTTGAATTGGTGTCATTTGTGACTGCAATAACTGTTAGGGCAGTTAGGGTTAGCCCCCTAACCCCCCTAATAAAGGTTTAACCCCATGATCACCTCCCATCACCAGTGTCACTAAGCAATTGTTTTTCTGATTGCTGTATTAGTCACAGGTGACGCTAGTTAGGCAGGTATTTAGGTTTGCCATCAGCTTATTATAGCATCCGGTACCCCCATACCCAATAAAGGTTTTAACCCCCTGATTGCCTCCTAGTTAAAACTTTCACCAGTGATCACCATATAACTGTTACGGGTGAAGCTGGTTAGTTAGTTTTTTTATAGTGTCAGGGCACCCGCTGTTTATTACCTAATAAAGGTTTAACCCCCAGATCACCCAGCAGGTGATATAAGTTAGGTTTTAGGGTCTGTGTCGCCTTAAGCAGCGTCAGGTTAGTGCCAGTACCGCCAACACCCACAGCTTACACCTCCCTTAGTGGTATAGTATCTGAACTAGGGGTGCAACGGATCAAAAAACTCACGGATTGGAATGTTCCTAGGCTCCGATTCAGGGATCAGATCATTTTTCAGAGCAGCAATTAGTTAAAATCTGTGAAAATTCCACCACCATATAGTCCACACTGTAATATCCACAATCTCCCCCACTGTAATACCCACATCATCTCCCCCACTGTACTATCCACGTCATCTCCCCCACTGTAATACTGGCTGAGCATGGCAGAGTATAGGCAGGGCATAGGCAGAATATGGAGGGATGGCTGAGCATGGATGGATGTGACTGCAATTGTCACAGAGCAGCGCTGTGGGCACTACAGATCCAGCCCACAGCACTGCTGCCATCCGATCTCTCCCCTCCATTGTACAGATCAGTACACAGAGGGGAGAGAGGAACCGGCGTCATGTTTACAAGTGATCGTTCAGTCATTTGACGGAGCAATCACATTGTAAATGTCCGCCGGGTGTACCAAGATGGCCGCCACTTCAGACCTAGGCCGAAGCAGCGACCTTTCTTAAGGCTGTGGAGTGCTCCACGGATTGCAGGGTATGCCCATCCGAACAGGGTGACCCGTTCGGATCACAGATCAGTGACGATCCGTTGCACCCCTAATCTGAACGGATCGATATCTGACCTGATCAGATCTATACTAGCGTCCCCAGCAGTTCGGGGTTCCCAAAAACGCAGTGTTAGCGGGATAAGCCCAGATACCTGCTAGCACCTGCGGTTTGCCCCTCCACCCGGCCCAGCCCACCCAAGTGCAGAATCGATCGATCACTGTCACATACAAAACAAAGACATGCAGCTAAGTTAATTGGCTTCTGTCCAAAATTGGTCCTAGTATATGAATAGGGACCTTGGATTGTGGGCTGCTTGAGAGTAGGGACCGATGTGAGTGTGCAATTTACAGGGATAGGGACAATTGTAGAAACTCACTCAGGTTGAACTGGATGGACTGGTGTCTTTATTCACCCTAACTATGTAAAACCCTAAACACATGACTGCAGCGTTCGCAGAGTCAGGCCTGATCCCTGCGATCGCTAACAGTTTTTTTGGTAGCATTTTGATACAGTCGCTAACAGTCAGAAGATTGTTACCTGTGAGTCTCACTAGCGCGCCTTGAGAGCCCAAAATGGCAAATCGAAGGTAAACTAGTGAAGAGGCCTACACGTTTCTGAGCATGAGATAGTGAAGAGGAAGTCACTCGTCTGTCGGATTCAGGCTCAGAATACGATCCTGTAGATGAAGGCGGCTCCATGACCGCTATCTCAGATGACGGAGTTGCGGTCCCTGCCAAGGTCAGGCGTACCTGAGGGTCAAATCTTCTGTTAAGGTGCAAGAACTGCAGGTCCCTCGTATGGAGCAGAGAAGTACTAGCACCGCTATTCCGTCTGATGAACTGGTAAGCACCAGCAGCCTAGTACACCCTGGTCGTACATCCAGCACTGCAGTAACACTTGGTGATGTGGCAAGTCCCATAAGTGCAATTCAAGCTGGCGAGGTGGCAAGCACAAGTAGTGTCCCACTGCCACCAAGACGGCAAAGATAGGCCCGTCGTGCCCATAGTACCCTTCCTGCTGCATTTGCCAATCCTAATTAGGAACCCACCTCTTCTGCAGCACCCGTACTTCCCCCATTCACTGGCCAACCCAGCATTCAGGTGGAAACAGTGGACTTTACATCACTTGATTTTTATTTGCGTTTTTTCACCGAAGATATCTATAGATCTATTGTGGACCAAAGCAATTTGTACGCTGGTCAACACATCGCTACTATTCCCCAGTCCGCCCTTGCCAGAAATTAGGGACCAACTATGGTCTCAGAATTAAAGATCTTTCTGGGCCTTTCCCTAGACATGGGCATAGTTAAAATGAGTATGTTTTCGGTCATATTGGTCCGCTGACCCAATGAACCATATGCCCGTGTTCTCTGCTTTCATGGCCAGGGCAAGATACGTGGAGACCCTGAATATGATCGGCTCTACAAAATTCGGCCCCTCGTAAACCCCTTCAACCAACATTTTGCAGACTTCTTTACTCCCCATCAAGTTGTCTGCATTGATGAGTCCCTGAAGTTTTCTGGCCGCTTGTCATTCAAACAGTACCTTCCCAGCAAGCGTGCCAGATACGGGGTCAAGAGGTATAAGCTCTGTGACAGGGCCACAGGCTATACATGTAGTTTTATGGTTTACGAGGGCAAAGGTAGTCACGTAGAGCCAACAAACTGCCTTGACAAGATTGTGTGGGACTTGGTGTCACCCTTGTTCGGAAAGGGGTACCACTTGTACGTGGACAATTATTACACGAGCATGCCACGGTCTAGTCACTTGTTTGATCAACATATTGGAGCATGTGGCACCGTGCGACCTAATCACTGGGGCTTTCCCCAGCGGCTTGTAGATTCCCATCTTAGGCGGGGGAGAGAGCCTGCTTGCAGTGTTATAACTTGCTCGCTATGAAGTGGAGGGATAATGAGAATGTTTTCGTTCTTACCTCCCTTCATGCAGACACGACGATCCAATTTACTACGGTGACTGGTTTTGTGGAGAAACCCCTCTGTGTCCACGAATATAACCAAAATATGGGAGGAGTGGACCTTAACGACCAGTTGTTGGCGCCATACCTAGTTGCCCGTAAGGCCAGACACTGGCACTAAAAAAGTGTCTGTCTATTTCAATTGGCTTTGCTGAATGCTCGTGTGCTATACATAGCTTCAGGACGGACTGGATCCTTCCTTAAATTCCAGGAAGAGATCGTCAGAGCCCTTCTGTTTCCAGACGGTGCTCCACCTCACCATCCCCAACCAAATGCAGTAAGCTGGCTGCAAAAGAGGCATTTTCCTTATGTCCTCCCGCGTACCTATACCCAACGGCCCCCCAAAGAAAATGTTGGGTCTACAGAAACCACGGATAAGGCGTAACATCTGTTATTATTGTCCCCGCTGACCTGACAATCCTGGTCTTTGCATTGGTGAAAGTTTTGAACGCTACCATACACTAGTTGAGTATTAGCATAGGGTACAGCATTGCACAGACTAGGCACACTTTCACAGGGTCTCCCAAGGTTCTATCGCATTTTGGAGAGACCCAAACCGCTGGAACCGTTACAACAGTTTACAAGCCAACCTCAATACACTGTGTAATTGGCAGATAAGGTTTAATGTTGATCAATGTAAAGTTATGCACTTGGGGGCTAAGAATATGCATGCATCATACATGCTAGGGGGAGTAAAACTGGGGGAATCCATAGTGGAGAAGGATCTGGGGGTTTTGGAAGATCATAAGATCAATAACCACATGCAATGCCAAGCTGCTGTTTCCAAAGCAAGCAAAGTCCTTTCTTGTATTAAGAGAGGTATGGACTCCAGAGAGAGATATAATTTTGCCCCTGTTCAAATCATTAGTAAGACCTCACCTGGAATATGCAGTTCAGTTTTGGGCACCAGTTCTCAAAAAGGATATCGGGGAACTGCAGAAAGTGCAGAGAAGGGCAACCAAACTGATAAGAGGCATGGGGGAGCTCAGCTATGAGGAAAGATTAGAGGAACTACATTTATTCACTCTTGAGAAGAGGAGAATAAGGGGGGATATGATCAACATGTTCAAATATATAAGGGATCCATATAGTGAACTTGGTGTTGAGTTATTCTCTATACGGTCAACCCAGAGGACACGGGCACTCTAAGTCTAGAGGAAAAGAGATTTCATCTTCAAATACGGAAAGGTTTCTTCACAGTAAGAGCTGTGAAAATGTGGAATAGACTCCTGCCAGAGGTGGTTCTGGCCAGCTCAGTAGATTGCTTTAAGAAAGGCCTGGATACTTTCCTGAATGTACATAATATAACTGGGTACTAACATTTATAGGTAAAGTTGATCCAGGGAAAATCTGATTGCCTCTTGGGGGATCAGGAAGGAATTTTATTCCCATGCTGTAGCAAATTGGAGCATGCTCCGCTGTTTTTGTTTTTTTGCCTTCCTCTGGATCAATTGTGGGCATAAAAATTGGGTATATTGGATTGTACGATTATTTTTTTTTATTTTGTTTTTAAGGTTGAACTGGATGGACTCTTTTTTCAACCTGACTAACTATGTAACTATTAGAACTGTTACAAAAAAAAAAATAGTTGTCGTTTTATTGTTCTCTCTCTATTGTTCTGCTCTTTTTTACTGTATTCTATTCTGCAATGTTTATTGTTAACCATTTTTTGTTTTCAGGTACACCAATCAGCTGCAACGCGGATTTATCTTGATAGCAACAGCGTTTGCTTCCACGATGCATAAAGCCATGACTCCAGCGATGTCGGAGGTGATTTCACCATTTCGCTCCCAGGCCACTTCGGACATTTCTCTCCTACATGTAAAATTCCTAATTTTTTTTGCTAGAAAATTACATAGAACCCCCAAACTTTTTTTTTTTTTTTTTTTAGCAAAGACCCTAGAGAATACAATGGCGGACAGGGGAGCTTTACTTTTTTTTTTTTTTTTTTTATTGTTAAATTTTACTTTTTTAGTTTGACACTTTAAAAAAAAAAAAAAAAAAAAAAAAGATGGATCACGCCAAAGCGGCGCCGTTATTTGAATGCAGAGGCCGGGCGTAACGTCATAACATTGCGCCCGGCCTCCGAACGATCATAGAGACTCCGGCGACCATCTGGTCTGACGGAAATCTCTATGATCATTATCCGTGGGCCGGCGGATCCTGTGTCTGACTCACCAATGGAAGCGGTGAGTTGGTAGAAGCACTGGAGGGTGGCAGGAGGGGTGGGGGACGTCCCCTCCCGGCACCCGTAAGAGCGATCAAGCGGCGGAATAGCCGCTATGATCGTTCTTATGATGCAGGGAATCGCCCCCTGAAAATGCCAATATCTGAATGATGTCTAACCTCAGGCATCATTCAGATATAACCCCGGAAAGTCGAGGCTGTCCAAGGACATCCTCCCGGCGCAAAGTGGTCAAAGAGCATATATGCCGAAGCATGGGGGCAGCAGGGGTGGAGGAGTGATTTGCTCCTAACTTTTGCGGGAGCATGGCCCCATGCTCCGATATTACACATATATATATATATATATATATACATATACATATATATATATATACACACACACACACACATATATATATATATATATATATATATATTTTTTTTTTTTTAGGCACAGGTTGCATTAAAAAAAGTTTTTTTTTTTTCCATTTTCTTTACAGTAATGTTAAGTTTTACATATATGCTGAAGTATAGGGGGCAGCAGGGGCGGAGGAGTGATTTGCGGATGCCCCCATGCTTCGGCAGATATAAACGGTGCATGTATGCCCATCATTACAAGTGTGTGGATGAAGGGAGGTATACCCACCGATCAATGTCTTTTTAGTTCAGCCCACAGGCTGCATGAAAAAAAAAAAAAAAATAGATTACAATATATGCCCAAGGACCAGCAACGTACTGGTATGTTGCTGGACTTTGAGTGGTTATACCAGAATGATGCCTGCGGGTTCTAGGCATCATCTTTTAAAAAAAAAAAAAAGTACCTGTCACTGCCTATTGCAATCATAGGGGATAGTAGGATTTTTTGTACTCCCCGTAAAATCCTTTTCTCTGTAATTCACCGACCGACACAGCCCCTCTCTGTAACAAAATGGGTTGTTAGTCCCATCACAAGGAGATACTAGGCAAAGTTGTAATACAACACTTAGGAACTCTTAGTTCCGCCCAGGGGGGCGGTCCCTCAGGCTACAATCCCCCACACTCTGCACCAGCAGCCTCAGTACGTCAACATGCAGTATAATGTAAAGAGAAAAAGGAGGGGCGAGTGCTATGTCGGTCGGTGAATTACAGAGAAAAGCATTTTACGAGTACAAAAAAATCCTATTTTCTCTTATATTCACCGACCGACACAGCTCCTCTGTAACAAAATGGGATACCCCCTAGCTGTGCCAAACAAGGGGAAGGAAAAAAACAGCATAAAACCTTGGCAAGTGGGAACTAGTGACACTATACCCACACAAAAAAACAGCAGTGCGTGAAAAAATCATGACACACAACAGGGTACCCTCAACAGGAGTGATCCAAGACCTCAGCGAATGCGGAAGTAATGCAAACAGTGCATTAACGTAACAGTACTGCATTTAAAAAAAACATGGACTGCATAGTCAGTTGCAACTACACGGCCACCTGCAAAACTTTGCGGACAAAACAGGCATCAGCCAATGCACTGACGTCTACCTTGTAGAACTTGGTAAACGTATGGACAGACGACCAGGTCGCCGCTTTACACACCTGAGCTACAGACGCGTGGTGTCAAAAGGCCCAAGACATTCCTATTGCCCTTGTGGAGTGGGCCGTGACCGGAAAGGGGGGCACCTGCCCCTTTAAGGCGTAGGCTTGTAATACAAATCTGTCTGATCCACCTGGAAATGGTGGCCGACGAGACAGCCATACCTTTCTTTGGACCAGCCACCGAAACAATCAGTGAGTCTGACTTCCGAATGGGAGCCGTACCAGACAAATACACCTTCAGAGCCCTAACCACATCGAGTGTGAAGGGCCACCTCCTTAGGGTGCTTCGGCTTAGGACACAGAGAAGGTAATACAATATCCTAATTTTATATAAAAAGCACTTTCGGTAGAAAGGACAGTTGCGGACAACACCACCTTATCCCTGTGGATAACCAGATAGGGCGACTTGCATGACAAGGCCACCAGTTCCGAAACCCTCCTGGCCGATGTGATGGCCACTAGGAAGACCACTTTCTGGGAAAGAGTCAACAAGGGAATCTCCCTGATATTTTCAAACGGCAGTCTTTGAAGCGCCGACAACACCAGGTTCAAATCCAAGGGGGGTAACGGTGGACGCACTGGAGGGACTACGTGTCATACCCCCTGGACAAAAGGTACTCACTAAGGAATGCGATGCCAGTGGTCCTTGAAAAAAGACAGCTAAGGCTGAAATTTGTCCTTTGATGGTGCTTAATGCCAATCTCTGGTCAACTCCTTGCTGGAGAAACAGCAGGATCCTGGATATGGCAAAGGAGCGTGGATGCCATCCTTTCTCCTCACACATGGAGATGTAGGCCTTCCAGGTATGATGGTATATCTTCCGAGAAGGAGATTACTGTGCCCTCAACATAGTTGGAATCACCGAGTCCCACAGACCCCGGGTCCTCAACACCTGGCTCTCAATAGCCATGCCGTTAAAGCCAGCGATGGTAAAGCAGGATGGAGAATTGGACCTTGAGACAGAAGGTCTTCTCGTAATGGCAGTCGGCAGGGAGCGTTTTCCACCAGACGCACCAGGTCTGCGTACCAAGGACGCTCAGGCCAATCTGGGGCAACCAGTATTACCGGGATCCCCTCGACTTCCACTCTGCGAAGCAGACGTGGCAACAGTTTCAGTGGAGGAAAGGCACATCTGGCGCGTCTGCCCACGGATCTCTTGTCCTGGACACGAATCTTGGCACCTTCCGATTGAGACGGGAGGCCAGTAGATCCACATCTGGTGTGCCCCACTTCAGGCACAGCAGCCTGAACATCTCCGGATGCAATGCCCATTCTCCCGAGTCCAGCATTTGTTGACTCAGTCCGCCTGCCAGTTCTCCGCTCCCGGGATGTAAATGGCCGACAGGGCCGGTACGTGTCGCTCTAACCACCGAAGTATGTGAGCGACCTCCAGTGCAGCGGCTGAGCTTGTTCCCCCTTGGCGATTTACATACGCCACAGCCGTGACGTTGTCTGACTGTATCCTGATCGAATGCCCATGAAGTCTCATCGACCAAGTGTGGAGACACAGTCTGATCGCTCTCAGTTCGAGCAGATTGATCGGCAACTCGGATTCTTCCGACGACCAGAAGCCCTGAGCCGACTGAACCACCATCACTCCACCACAGCCAGATAGACTGGCGTCCGTTGTGATCACCGTCCATTTCAGAGGAATGAACGATTTTCCAGCCTGAATCACCGGGGACCTCAACCAACAGATCAATGAGTCCCTGACTGCCTGGCTCACCTGGATCTGTCGATCTAAGGACAACTGAGATTTGTCCCATTTTGACAAGATCTCCTTCTGCAGAACTCTGGTGTGGAACTGGGCGTAAGGTACTGCCTCGGAGGAGGCTACCATGAGTCCCAGTACTCGCATGCAAAACCGGAGCGACTACCACTTGCGGTTCATCAGCAGTTTGACCATGGATCTGAGAGTCTGCAATTTGTCTGACGGGAGGAAAAACTCTCGCGTCCCTAGAGTCCAACAGCAAACCTAGGTACTCCAGACGCTGGGTCGGCACAAGCACCGAATTCTTTAGGTTCAACAGCCACCCAAACTCTTGCAGGGTCTGCATGGTGATCGCCGCATCCTCTTCTAATTCTGAGGCAGAAGATGCTCTCAGGAGGAGATCCTCTAGGTATCCCAGGATCGCGATCTCACGTTGTCGCAGCAACACCAAAACTGGAGCCAGTACCTTGGTAAAGACTCAGGGGGCTGATGCCAGACCAAAAGGTAAGAGCCACAAATTGGTAATGGCCTTCCCCGACTGCAAAACGCAGAAACTTTTGATGCCGAAGGCATATTGGCATAAACAGGTACGCATCCTGGATGTCTAAGGATGCCAGAGAGTCCCCTTGATGGAGCGCAGCGACTACTGAGCGAACATTCCGTTCTGAACCTCTTCTCCTTTACAAAGTGATTGAGGGCTTTTAAGTCCAAGATTGGACTTACCCCTTCCTTCTTGGGAACCACAAACAGATTTGAGTAGAATCCCTGGAAGCGTTCAGAGTCCAGGTACAATCACCCCACGATTCAGCAAATCCCTTACCGCCCCCAACAGGGCCTCTCTGTGAACCGGGGATACGGGTATGCTGGAGGGGGGAGATCTGTTTGGCGGGTCAAGAGAGAAACTATCTTGTAGCCTGTGGAAATCAGATCGCAGACCCATTGGTCGGATAACCGGGAGGACCACGAGGCTGCAAACTTCCAAAGGCGACTTCCCCCCCCCCCCACTCGAGACATGGGTGGGGGCAAACCTTCATGCGGTAGCACTTTTGTTCGCAGGCTTATTAGGCTTGCGGTTCCAGGGACGTTTTTGACCGTCCGTGGGCGTCCTGTCGGGCTGGGGACGTTTTGTTGAAGCTCCTGTCGGACGAAAAAGCCGTTTGTGAGCGGAAAAAGAGGGCCCTTGCCTACGGTGTGGCTCCTTAGCTTTCCTGGCCTGTGGGAGCAGTGTACTCTTACCACCTGTGGCATTTTTAATGTCATCTAGCGAGGCTCCAAAGAGCCGGTCGCCAAGGAAAGGAAGATCCGTCTGGGATTTTTTGGATGCCTGGTCAGCCGACCAGCATTTTAGCCAAATTCGGCGCCTCAGCACCACAGCTGACACTAAAGCCCTGGATAACAGGGGGAGAGTATCCAGGGCTGCATCACAGATGTACTTAAGGCCTTGCACTAGTTGGTCTGCTAGTTCCACGCAGACAGGGGAAGCCTGTTGCTCTCCCAATTCGTGGTGCAAAAGTTTTGCCCACTCAGTCAGTGTCTGCAACACAAGTGCGGATGCCAGTAAAGGTTGCACGGCTGACCCCACAACCGTAAACAGGAACGAGCCACCACCTTAGCCTTCCTGTCCGTGGGATCCTTGAATGCAGGAGTCCCCTCAACCGGGATCGTGGTTACTTTATTTAACCTGGATGCTGGGGGGTCCACGACCGGAGGAGCCGTCCATTTCTTGAGAAGGCTTTCCTCAAAAGGGGTAACGCACCGCCATGTATTTGGGGACCGAAAAGGTCAGTTGCGGGAGACCCCATTCCTTGTAAATGAACTTGTAAAAATAAGTCAGATACGGGAATACCTTAGGTGAACGTGCTGGCTTGCGAGACCCAAAAGGGACCGGTATATCAGCAGAGGGATCCGCTGGCTCCTGAATCTTCAGGGTATCGTGCACAGCTGTGATAAGTGCTCCAACAAGCACTTTATCGTGCACGGATCCGGACTCATCCTCACTGTCTGAACGGTCCTGGTCAGCGTCATTTGACAAGACAGAGCAGGGGTCACCGGCTTCAGCAGGACCCGAGTCTGCGTCAGAGCTCTCCCCAGAGAACTAGGGGGCGGGGGGGGGCAGGGGCCACTTTTTAGCACATTTCTTCCCATGCCCCTTCTCCATCTTGGCAACGAAGAAATTGAGGACCGCCGTCAGGGTGTCCAGTGGGACTGCGCCATCCGCAGGTGACCCGGTTGCAATTGCCTGGATTTCGGGGGAAGAAACACCAGTTTCTGAAGCCATGCTGACCCTACCCTGTCTGCCACTGGAAGGGGACTTAGGACAGGGACAGTCCCACCCTCCTTGCTGTCGCTGACTGAGGGGTTCTAACCTGTCGGACTCACCGCCCTGAGGAGTTCCACGCTGTTTACAGCAGTGCCTGTAGACCCCTAGCGCTCCCAGATGCAGAGGAACCAAAACTGTCAGTGGCAGTCGGTCAGAACTATCGGTGAACGATCGCTGGGCGATCAGAAAAACATGCTCAGACTACATAGAAAGCTGTCTCAGCGCTCAGTAATGACAAACAGGAAGCTGAGGGCACATGAAGCTGCTGTTAGAGCACAAAAAACGTGGTACAGCTTCAAGAAAATGGCCGCCAGTGTCCTGAATAGGGAATCACCAGGAAAACGGCCGCTTGAAGTCCAAAAGCATGCTGTCCTTTGCACACACTGAAAATGGCCGCCAGCCAGCGCTATGAGAGACAGAAACAAACATGTGGCAGACACACATCATTACACTGACACACAGGCAACCCTCACAGGCACCTCCCGGGAGTTTAAGTACTCAGGATCCAGGCACCTCCAGTCAGCCAGAACCCAGGTGAGAGACCAGGGGCACAAACACTGCTCAGTACCCATGCACAGCCCCCCCCCCCACCCCGTGAGAGGGGGGGGGAGGAGGGGAGATAGGGACAGGGGAGAGAAGAGAGGGGGTAAGGGGGCCCCCCCGAATTGACCTCCCAGGGAATGCCCAGCTGCTCAACCCTGCCGAGACAGGGAGAGCTGTACTTACCAGTCCTGAAGAGCTGGGAGACATTGCATTGTAAACCAACTCCTGATCAGTACAGGGAAGGTTACTGGCCCGGCATACTGTGACGCAGACATCAGTAGCCCAGTCATATGTATGCCCCAGAGCATAAAAGCTCACGACCACCTCTGGAGCTGAGGTATGTCGTGGCCTGCTGAGCCGAAGCTGCAACCTGAACACGCTCCATGGCCGTTGATAGAAGATCACAGGATCATTCATCTTGCGCAAAAAGCCAAGGTTCCTAGGTCTATCTCCTTCACTAGGCAAAATAAAACTGAGGCTGCTGGTGCAGTGTGGGGGATTGTAGCCAGAAGGACCGCCCCCCCGGGCGGAAACTAAGGCCGCGTACACACGGGCGGACTGTCCGCCCAACTAGGTTCGTCAAACAGTTTGACAAACAGTCGGTACAAAATTAACATGAACGGACTTGACCACACACGACGAACGAACAGTCCGCTGAAAACTTGCGCGATGACGTGAACGGCATGTACGACGGGACGAGAGATTCGAAGTCCAATACACTGCAATGCAACCTTCGCCGTGTAAATTCTTTCTGAGCATGCGCGAGACTTAGTTTGTCGAACAAGCCTACACACGAGCGGACTGTCCGCTCAAACCAAGTTTCAGCGGACAGTCTTACGGAAATTCCGAAAAACTTTGTTCGTCAGACTGTCCGCTGAAACTGTCCGCTGAAGCCCACACACGAGCGGACTGTCCGCTGAAACACTGTTCAGCGGACAAAGTTGGGCGAACAGTCCGCCCGTGTGTACGCGGCCTAAGAGTTCTGAAGTGTTGTATTACAACTTTGCCTAGTATCTCCTAGTGATAGGGCTAACAACCCATTTTGTTACAGAGAGGAGCTGCGTCGGTCTGTGAATTTAAGAGAAATTTACATTCCCCAAGACAAGGGCACTCCAAGGACATTTCAGATGGACTCCCTCTTTAAGATAGTCCATAGCATGAGGCTGTATATTATGCAATATTTACATTTTTGGTAAACTCATTTAATGAATCCAAGCTTTGCAAGCTGAGATACCATGCCCTGCATTGATGCATTAACACAACTTCACAGTACCCTGATAAAACAAAGTTCAGGAACATTCCTTTATTCCATTGTTTTGCAAATCTATATACACTACAAGCTGGTGAAATGATTGAATCGGTTCTGATATCGCTGTTTTACTAAACAGCTTGTTCTAAATAAAAAACCTTCACTTTGTTTGCAAATATTAAAGGTTCTAAGTACCAGCAAGAAGTAGTCCTTAAATTTAACCACTTGCCGACCAGCGCACGACGATGTACATCCTATTTTTGAAGAGGGATATCTCGGTAACGGCAGCAGCTGCTGCCACAACCGAGATATCCATCTCTTCGGGCGCCAGACGGCTGTACGATAACGGTGGTCTCCGTGGCAGATTCGCCGCGAGATCACCGCTAATCGGCGGCGGGAGAGGTGCCACCCCCCTCCTGCCGCCCTCCCGCACCTTCCGCCGCTTACCGGAGCCATCGGAGGCGATTGGGTCCTTTCACAAGCTGGATATGGAGACGAGTGAGGCTAAGATGGCCCCCACTCGTCTCTATACCATAGGAGGGCGGAAGCGATGTCAAAACGTCACTTCCGCCCATACCTCTTAAAGGTATATTTTTTTTAAATGTTTTTTTTTTTTTTTTTTTTTTTGCATTTTAGTCCAAATATGAGATCTGAGGACTTTTTGACCCCAGATCTCATATTTAAGAGGACCTGTCATGCTTTTTTCTATTACAAGAGATGTTTACATTCCTTGTAATAGGAATAAAAGTGATCCATTTTTTTTTTTTTTTAAAACAGTGTAAAAATAAAATCAATTAAAATCCATAAGAAAAAAAAAAGTCACGACGAGCTTGCGCACAGAAGCGAGCGCATACGTGAGTAGCGCCCGCATATGAAAACGGTAGTCAGACCACACATGCGAGGTATCGCCGCGATCGGTAGAGTGAGAGCAATAATTCTAGCCCTAGACCTCCTCGGTAACCTGTAGAATTTTTTAAATGTCGCTTATGGAGATTTTTGAGGCTAAAAGTTTGATGCCATTCCACGAGCGGGCGCAATTTTGAAGCGTGACATGTTGGGTATCAATTTACTCGGCGTGCCATTATCTTTCACAATATAAAAAAAAATTGGGCTAATTTTACTGGTTTTTTTTTTATTCAAAAAAGTGAATTTTTTCCAAAAAAAGTGCGCTTGTAAGACCGCTGCGCAAATACGGTGTGAAAAAAAGTATTTCAATGACCGACATTTTATTCTCTAGGGTGTTAGAAAAAAAAAACAATATAAAATGTTTGGGGGTTCTAAGTAATTTTCTAGCAAAAAAAAAACTGTTTTAAACATGTAAACACCAAATCTGAAAAAGAGGCCTGGTCCTTAAGTGGTTAAAGAGCACCTGTCATGTCAAATCCACCATGGTAGTGCCCGTTATTGAGTATCCACTCACTTGCTGCCCTCACATCCCATACCTTGTTGTGTCACTGCTGCATCACCAGCTGTCCCATTAAGGAACCTTTCACACTTGTGTGACTTTTCCTGAGACTTTGGACATCAGAGTCTCATGACAAGTCATACCACATGATTCCCAATGATAATCATTCATATCTGTGTGACTTCAGAGCAGTCCCTGTACTACTTTGGTCCAATTTTGATGCGAGTTGAGGTCCATAGACCTCAAATTTACTTAAGCATTCCCTGAAACTGTATCAAAATCAGGGCATCAAAATCTCAGCAAAATCACACAACTTTTAAGTTGTGGCAGTGTGAAAGTGAATGGGGCTGTCATGAATCAAAAGCAGGTCAGAGGAGGAGCTGCCGTGGGACAGAGATGACAGTTGGCCATTAAAAATTATGATTTAAAATACTTTATTTAACCACTTGCTTACTGGGCACTTAAACCCCCCTCAGTCCCAGACCAATTTTCAGCTTTCAGTGCTCTCACATTTTGAATGACAATTACTCAGTCATGCAACACTGTAACCAAATGATTTTTTTGTCCTTTTCTTCATACCAATAGAGCTTTCTTTTGGTGGTATTTGATCACCTCTCGGTTTTTTATTTTCTGCGCTATAAATGAAAAAAGACTGAAAATTTTGAAAAAAAATGAATTTTTCTTCGTTTCTGTGACAACATTTAGCAAATTAGCAATTTTTCTTCATAAATTTTGGCCACAATTTATACTACTACACATCTTTGGTAAAAATAACCCAAATTTTTGCATATTATATGATCTGTGTGAAATTTATAGTCTACAAGCTATGGTGCAAATCATAAAGATTTGCAAAAAAAAGATCACATCTGATGTACAAAGGCCTATCTCCATTCTTGAGACCCTAACAAGCCAGGAAAGTACAAATGCCCCCCAAATGACCCCTTTTTGGAAAGTAGACATTCCAATGTATTTAGTAAGAGGCATGGTTAGTTATTTTAAGTTGTCATTTTTTTCCCACAATTCTTTGCAAAAATACGTTTTTTTTTTTTCCACAAAATTTTCATTGTAATAGCTTATTTCTCCCACACGGAATGTGCATACCACAAATAACACCCCAAAATACATTCTCCTACTCCTCCTGAGTATAACGATACCACATGTGTGAGACTTTTACACAGCCTGAGCACATACAGAGGCCTAATTTTGAAGTAGCACCTTCAGGCATTCTAGGAGCATAAATTACACATTTCATTTCTCAACCACCTATTACAGTTTTGAAGGCCCTGGAACACCAGGGCAATGGAAACGTCCAGAAAATGACCCCATTTTGGAAAGCTTACACCCCAACGTATAATCTATGAGGCATAATGAGTCTTTTCAATGGTTCATTTTTTTCCAGAAGTTTTTGGAAAATGTGGAAAAAAATGAAAAAACACATTTTTTTTTTTACACAAAGTTGTCCGTTTATAAGATATTTCCAACGCATAGCATTTACATAGCAAAAATAACACCCCAAAATACATTCTACTACTCCTCCTGAGTATGGCAATACCACATGTGTGAGACGTTTACACAGCCTGACCACATACAGAGGCGCAACATGCAAGAAACACCGTCGGCGTTCCAGGGACACACAGCCTGCACATACCAAGAATTACACCCCCAAATACATTATGCTGAGCAAAGGGTAAAGAAAAGATTACCTGTGGTTTTAGAAGCGCAGTTGTCCACAGGAGGATATCACTGGTCCAGGCAGCAGGCAGGGACTTGGTCAGCAACAGCGAACACAGTTTTTTAGGCAGCAGGCAGGGATACTGTCCATATTACAGTCCAGGGTCAGTGCAGAGATGTCAGCAGTGCCAAAAATATTGGTCCTGGTAGTAGGCAGGTCCTTGTGGTGTAGTCAGTGCGGCATGATGGCAGTAAGTCCTACAGGCAGCAGACAGAAGTAGAGCCTCGTTCAGGACAGAATGGGGATAGGGGTAGAGGCTTCTCCCTCCCAAATCTCTTTGAAGCCTCCGAGTCTCCAGACCCTAATCTAGGAATAAGAAAACAAAGAAAATTGTTTTCTTCTTCCAGAAAAACTACACTGGAGCCCCTCACATATGTGAGACCCCGTGTTGAATCCCACTAGTCCAGTTGCAGAATACAAGATCAGTCCAAGAGGCAGGCAAATATCGTGGTCAAACAGTCCAAGGTCAGTTCCAGATCAGGCAGAGATATGTACAGAATCGTTAGACAGAAGCATGGTCGAATAACAGTCCAGGGTCAGTTCCAGATCAGGCAGAGGTATGTACAGAATCGGCAGGCATAAGAGTGGTCAAATAAAAAGCCAGGGTCCGTTACAAAGCAGGCAGTGGCATAAGGGGTGTGAAGGTGTATGAAGGCAGGAACTGAGGATTATGTTTACCATACTTCACTAAAAATTTATTGAAGTATGGTAACGCCGAAAACAGTCGCCTATGCAGAGGCCTGGTTGGGAAGGACATTGTGCACAATAATAAGATGTGTCTCTTCTGACTCCTGCTCTGGTACACACCTTACATCTTTTTTGGCGTCTTTTGCCTGTTGGTGTGGGGGGGATTTTATCCGGAAAGTGGCGCTCGGAGAGTCGACTAAACGTCTGATCTGAAATTTTCTGGTGGGCCGTTTGGGAAAATAAGGGCAGTGAAAACTTCCTCCTGGTAGCCAAAGAAACGTTTGGGGTTTTGGGTGGCGTTGCGGTAAATGACATATGAATTATAAATGGCCAATTGAAAAAAATAAATTGCTACTTTTTTGTACCAATGGTATGTCCGTCTTGTGACCAGATATGGTTCCATCATTTGGTCGTTGAAGTCGACTCCTCCCATGAACAAATTATATTCGGAAATGCATTTGGGTTTCTTTACGGGGCCATTCCTTCTGGGGATTTCCACGAAGGTATCGTTGTGGATAGAAGATAACATGTATACATCCCTTCTGTCCCTCCACTTCACTGCCAGAACCTCCTTGTTTCTTAGACTTGCGGTTTCTCCTTTCCGCAGCTTCTTGTTCACCAGACTTTGAGGAAAGCCCTTCCGATTCTTTTTTACAGTGCCACATGCTGGCGTCTTCTTCCGGTGAAGGTTGTGGAACAGGGGCAGAGATGTGTAGAAGTTATCTACATAGAGTTGGTAGCCTTTATCCAGTAGGGGGTATATGAGGTCCCAAACAATTTTTCCGCTGGATCCCAAGTAGTCCGGACAATTAGGGGGCTGTAGCTGGGTGTCCTTCCCTTCGTACACCTTGAATGAATATGTGTACCCTGTGGCTAGGTCACATAATTTGTAGACCTTCACCCCATAGCGGGCCCTTTTGCTGGGCATAAATTGCTTCATTCTAAGCCTGCCACTAAATTTAATAAGGGACTCATCCACACATATGTGTTGGTCCGGGGTAAACAATTTGGGGAATATTTCTGAAAAATAATTTAGTATTGGTCGAATTTTGTAAAGGCGGTCATAATTTGGATCATTTCGTGGAAGGCACTGGGAATTGTCACTGAAATGTAAGAACCTCAGGATCATCTGATACCTGGTTCTGGGCATTACCGCGGAGAAGAGCGGTGAGTGGTGGAGGGGGTGGGTTGACCAGTAGGTACGCAATTGATTTTTTTTGTTGAGTCCCATATTAAATGTGAGGCCTAAAAAAAGCTTGAACTCCTCCACCGTTAGGTCTCTCCATTCGTAGGGACGGGCATAATAGGAGGTCGGATTTTGAAAAATAAATTGTTGTGCATACAGGTTGCACTGGGCCACAATTGACGCCAACATGTCCTCCGTAAAAATTAAATTAAAAAAATCTATAGGGCTAAAATTCTCCGTGTCCACCTGGACTTCTGGCTGGGCATTGAAAGGGGGAACATTGGCCTCTCCTGAATTAGGAGGAAGCCACAAGGGGTTCTGAAGGGCATAGGGAAGGCCAGCATGGCTCCTAACCCTTTGGGGCTGAGATGACACCCCACTGGTACTTGGCCTTTCTTGCTGGGGCACTGCGGTGCTGGTGGACGGCATTGCGGTGCTGGTGGACGGCACTGCGGTGCTGGTGGACGGCACTGCGGTGCTGGTGGACGGCACTGCCTCACTAGAACGCCTTCGCTTGATGGGCCGGATATCTTCCTCCTCGGATTCATCAGTCAGTGTTTCACTGCTGAGGACTGGCTCATAATTTACGTCGGCTTCAGAATCCGAAAAGGAATCTGAAGAGGAGAGCTCCCCGTTGCTCTCGTCGGCCGTGGAAATAATTTGGTACGCCTCCTCAGCGGAAAAGACACGTTTAGCCATGGTAGCACTGATGGGCACTGATGAGGCGGCACAGATGGGCGCTTTTGAGGCGGCACAAATGGGCGCTTTTGAGGCGGCACAAATGGGCGCTTTTGAGGCGGCACAAATGGGCGCTTTTGAGGCGGCACAAATGGGCGCTTTTGAGTCGGCACAAATGGGCGCTTTTGAGTCGGCACAAATGGGCGCTTTTGAGTCGGCACAAATGGGCGCTTTTGAGTCGGCACAAATGGGCGCTTTTGAGTCGGCACAAATGGGCGCTTTTGAGTCGGCACAAATGGGCGCTTTTGAGTCGGCACAAATGGGCGCTTTTGAGTCGGCACAAATGGGCGCTTTTGAGTCGGCACAAATGGGCGCTTTTGAGTCGGCACAAATGGGCGCTTTTGAGTCGGCACAAATGGGCGCTTTTGAGTCGGCACAAATGGGCGCTTTTGAGTCGGCACAAATGGGCACTGATGGGTTGGCACAAATGGGCACTGATGGGTTGGCACAAATGGGCACTGATGGGTCGGCACAGATGGGCACTGATGGGTCGGCACAGATGTGCACTGATGGGTCGGCACAGATGTGCACTGATTTATTGCACGGATGTGCACTGATTTATTGCACGGATGTGCACTGATAAGGCAGCAGATGGGCACAGATGGGCACTGCTGAGGCGGCACAGATGGGCACTGCTGAGGCGGCACAGATGGGCACTGCTGAGGCGGCACAGATGGGCACTGCTGAGGCGGCACAGATGGGCACTGCTGAGGCACCGATTGGTACAGATGGGCACCGATTGGCACTGGCGGGCACTGGCAGTGCACAGATGGGCACTGGCAGGCACTGGCGGTGCACAGATGGAGCACTGGCGGTGCACAGGTGGCCACAGGTGGCCACAGGTGGGCACAGGTGGGGTAGATTTGGACACAGGTGGGGTAGATCTGGGCACTGGCACGTTTACACACTACTAGAACACTCGCTCTGTCTCCTCACACGCTATCGCTGTGTGAGGAGACACATTCGGCAATGGGTGATGATCTCATTTGTTTACATTTGAGATAATCACCCATTGGAGGCGGCGATCGCGCTGTAAACGGCCGCTGTGATTGGCCATTTACAGCGATCTGTGATTGGCTGTGTCCAGGGGACACGGCCAACACAGATTTTCCCCGATGCGCGCTCCCGGAGCTCTTAAAGGGGACGACGTCAATAGACGTAGTCCCGGAAATTGAGATCCGCGCTGTAGCCGTCATTTGACTATAGCGCGGATCTCAAGTGGTTAAATCAAATCCACCATGCTTACCTGCACCAAAAAGATTTAAATGTGTTGTTCAACCAAGTTGTATAGTTTATAGGTCCCATTAAAAGGTGGAAAAAAAATTCTAAAATTATGTATCTTTGTCTCATTTTTTTACATCACAGAAATCTGCCATTTTAACAGGGTGTGTACAATTTCTATATTCACTGTAGCTGTGCATAGCCCTCCTCAGAACTATGAAGGGTGCACTGCGAAATCAGCTTTCCCCTGTGTTGCCTTTAACCTAAGAAACACAATGTACAATAATGAAAGTAATGAATGGCATTGCAAAGCAATAACATGTATGAAATGTTACAACAACGCCTGTATTACCAAGATGCACAGGTGTAAAAGTTTATACAAATAAACAACATGAATGTTGGATATAGTGTGCACAATTATCTTTTTAACCACTTGCCGACCGCCGCACGATGTACGTCGACAGAATGGCACGGGCAGGCATATGGGCGTACATGTACGTCCCTGCCTTCCCGCGGGTGGGGGGCCCGATCGCCCCCCCCCGGTGCCAGCGGCGGTCGGGTTTCGTTCAGAAGCGATCCGGGATGAGGGGGCGGCCATTCATTCATGGCCACCCCCTCTCGATCGCTCCTGACGAATGGAAGTGAGGCGTGACATCACTTCCTCTCCTGTAATGTAAACACAGGAGAGGAAGTGATGTAATCTCTCCTCCGTGTCGGTATTTTTCGTTCCGGCACCGAGGAGAGAGGATCGGTGAGTTTCACCAACACGACACTTCACAGTAGAACATGCCAGGCACACTCACACCCCCCCTTCACCCCCTGATCACCCCCCCAATCACCCCTGCCCCCCCCAGTCACAGTGACACCAATAGCATTTTTTTTTTTTTTTTTTGCATTGGTGTCATTTGTGACTGTAATAACTGTTAGGGCAGTTAGGGTTAGCCCCCTTTAGCTCTAGGGTACCCCCCTAACCCCCCCAATAAAGGTTTAACCCCGTGATCACCCCCCGTCGCCAGTGTCACTAAGGCTGGGTTCACATTGCAGCGGTTTATGAGAACGGATGTGATTCGCACCGCACTGCAGTGCAAATCACATCCGATCTCTGTGCGATTCGAGTTCAGCCATACTGAATTCGAGTCGCACCCGCCGCATCCGCCGCAAATTCGCACGGGACCCTTTTTTTGGTCCGCAGCAGAATCAGATCGCATGGGTGTTCACACCATGCGATCCGAGTTTGCAGATCGCACTGCGATATGCGAACTGATCTGGGGGTGTCATTAACATTTCACTGACACTGCCAGCAGTTCGCATAGGGCAGTGTGAACTGCCGCCGGGAGGCATGCGATGCGGGAACCCGCCGCGGATTCGTGGCGTTCCCGCATCGCTCCAGTGTGAACCCAGCCTAATAAGCGATCGTTTTTCTGATCGCTGTATTAGTGTCACAGGTGACGCTAGTTAGGCAGGTAGGTATTTAGGTTCGCCGCAGCTTTTTATAGCGCCAGGGACCCCCATATACTACCGCATAAAGCCCCCTGGTTAACCCTTTCACCAGTGATCACCATATAACTGTTACAGGTGACGCTGGTTGGTTAGTTATTTTTTATAGTTTCAGGGCACCCGCCATTACCTAGTCTAACTAGTGTACCCCTAAATTTAGGGGTGTCTACTTTCCAAAATGGGGTCATTTGGGGGGGGTTTGTGCCATCTTGGCATTTTATGGCCTTCAAAACTGTAACGCCCTTAGAAAGCCTGAAGGCGGTCCTTGGTTTTCGGGGGCCCCGTACGCGGCTAGGCTCCCAAAAAGTCCCACATATGTGGTATCCCCGTACTCAGGAGAAGCATCAGAATTTATTTTGGGGTGTCATTTCACATATGCCCATGGCATGCGTGAGCAATATATCTTTTAGTGACAACTTTGTGAAAAAATAAAATAAAATAAAAAGTTTGTAATATTCCCGCAACTTGTGGCAAAATATAAAATATTCCATGGACTCAACATGCCTCTCAGCAAATAGCTTGGGGTGTCTACTTTCTAAAATGGGGTCATTTGTGGGGGTTTTGTGCCATCTTGGCATTTTATGGCCTTCAAAACTGTAATAGGTAGTGAGGAGTGAAGTCAAATATTTACGCCCTTAGAAAACCTGAAGGCGGTTCTTGGCTTTCGGGGCCCCGTACGCGGCTAGGCTCCCAAAAAATCCCACACATGTGGTATCCCCGTACTCAGGAGAAGCAGCAGAATTTATTTTGGGGTGTCATTTCACATATGCCCATAGCATGTGTGAGCAATATATCATTTAGTGACAACTTTGTGTAAAAAAAAAAAAAAAAAAAAATTCTTTTTTTTGTCATTATTCAATCGCTTGAGGCAAAAAAATAAAATATTCAATGGGCTCAACATGCCACTTATGAATTTCCTTAGGGGGTCTACTTTCCAAAATCATTTGGGGGGGTTTTGTACTGCCCTGCCATTTTAGCACCTCAAGAAATGAGATAGGCAGTCGTAAACTAAAAACTGCGTAAATTCCAGAAAACTTACCTTAGTTTGTAGATGTGACAACTTTTGCGCAAACCAATAAAAATACAGTTATTGACTTTTTTTTTACCAAAGACATGTGGCTGAATACATTTTGGCCTAAATGTATGACTAAAATTGAGTTTATTGGATTTTTCTAATAACAAAAAGTAGAAAATATCATTTTTTTTCAAAATTTGCGGTCTTTTACGTTTATATCGCAAAAAATAAAAATCGCAGAGGCAATCAAATACCATCAAAAGAAAGCTCTATTTGTGGGAAGAAAAGGACGCAAATTTTGTTTGGGTACAAGATTGCATGACCGCGCAATTACCAGTTAAAGCAGCGCAGTGCCAAATTGTAAAAAGACCTCTGGTCATTGACCAGCAAAATGGTCCGGTCTGAAAGTGGTTAAGGTCCTCTGCAGTCTTTCACTAAAGGAATTAGCCAACATTTACTCTATTATGAATGCTTTAAAGGAATTGTAAACCCTCAGGGTTTTTCCCCTTAATGCATTCTATTATGCATTAAAGTGGTTGTAAACCCTTACAAACCACTTTGACCTACAGGTAAGCCTAGATTAAGGCTTACCTGTAGGTCCAAGAAATATCTCCTAAACCTATATGGTTTAGGAGATATTTGCCCGAAAACAGGCACCGCTGTCTACGGCGCATGCGCCGTAGACAGCGGCGCACTGAGCGCGGCATTCTCAAGGGCGGAACTGCCGCGCGTGTCGGCTCCCGTGCGCATGCGCGGGAGTGACGTCATTGCGGCTTCGCCGGATGACAGCGACGGAGCTGCGAGACCCACCAAGAAGATGAATGCGGCGGACTACAGGGGACAGCGGCGACTTCGCTGGCTCCTGTGTCAGGTAAGTGACACATAATAGACTACTATGCGATGCATAGTAGTCCATTATGCTTTGCTTTTGCAGGGAATGAAAGAGGAAGTAAACTCATCAGGGTTTACTTCCTCTTTAAGGTAAAAAACAGTCTATGGTGCAGCCGCCCCCCAGAGCTACCCCCTTTTTTTTACAAGATCGTTCTAACGTTCAGGATGAGCAGAGCAGCTCCAGCCGTTGTCTCAGGACTTCATTGGAAAGACTGATGGCAGCAGGAGCCATTGGAGTCAGGAGAGGTGCCAGGGGACAACAGAAGAGGAGAGTTTGGGGCCGCTCTGTACAAAACCCTTGCACAGAGCAGGTAAGTATAAGCAAAAAAAAAAAAAACAAGCCTTTAAATCACTAACCACCTCCCATGCTATAGCCAAATGATGGCCAAATGATGGCTACAGCGCAGGCCCTAATTGCTGGGAAGGAGTCAATAGACATTCACTCGTGCATGAGCAGGACGCGCTCTGTGATCATCAAGTCAATAGGACTCAGCTGATCACAGATCAGCGTAAGGAGCCGCTCCCAACCCCTTACCATGTGATCAGCTGTCAGCCATCATGTGATGTAAACAGAAGATCGGTAATCTGGGGAAAAAAAGCCAATCGCCAGCTTCTGACAAAGGGACAGCAGTCCCGAACAGGAAGAGGCACTGCTGCTATACAGTGCCCTCCAGCATTGCCCCCTACAGGTGCATATCAGTTCCACTTACCAGTGCCCACTAGATCAATGCCTATCAGCGCCCATTAGTGTCGCCAACCAGAGCCTATCAGTGCTGCCCATTAGTGTCGCCTACCAGTGCCCATTAGTGCCACCCATCAGTGCCGCCTCATCAGTGCACAGCAAAGAAGGAAAAAAATTACAACAACAAATGCTGAAACTTTTTTTTTTTTTTTTTTTTTTTTTTTTTTTTTTCGAGCTTTTTTTTTTGCTGAAAAAAAAAGGAAAAACAGAACCGATTAAATAACACCAAAAGAAAGCTCTAGTTGTGGGTAAAAAAAATATGACAAAAATGTAATTTGGGTACAGTGTTGCATGACCGCGCAATTGTCAAATTGTGAGAGCACTCAACGCTGAAAATTGGCCTGGGCAGGAAGTGGGTTTAAAGAGGAAGTAAACCCTTTCAAACCACTTTGACCTACAGGTAAGCCTAGATTAAGACTTACCTGTAGGTCCAAGCAATATCTCCTAAACCTATATGGTTTAGGAGATATTTGCCCGAAAATGGGCACCGCTGTCTACGGCGCATGCGCCGTAGACAGCGGCGCGCAGGCGCACTAAATGCGGCAAGTCCAAGAATGGATTTGCCTAATTTGTCGACTCCCGTGCGCATGCGCGGGAGTGGCGGCTTCGCCGAATGGCAGCGGCGGAGCTGCGAGACGCGACTCCCGTGCGCATGCGCGGGAGTGACGTCATCGCGGCTTCGCCGCTGTGATTCGTCGGAGCTGCGAGACACCACCAGCAAGATGGATGCGGCAGACTACAGGGGACAGCGGCGACTTCGCTGGCTCCTGTGTCAGGTAAGTGACACATAATGAGCTACTATGCGATGCATAGTAGTCCATTATGCTTTACCTTTGCAGGGAAAAAAAGAGGAAGTAAACCCATCAGGGTTTACTTCCTCTTTAAGTGCCCAGTAAGCAAGTGGTAAGCAAAGTCATTCACCTCTTCTCTTATTTGATTACCATTAGTGGTTTATGGTCCAGAAGCTGTCAATTCTGGCTGCAGTGAGCAGGCAATAGGGGTAGTGGAGTGAGCAAATCAGAGCTTTTTTTTTTATTTTATTTTTTTAAACACTCAACTTTATTTGAAGTGTACAAAAGTTACACATTATGCATGTCACTGTACAGCAGTGCAGTGCATTCTTGTACTGTGACGTGATCCTGTCCAAAGTGCTGATATGCAATGTAGTGTGTCTGCATCTTAACAAATAACCCTGCAGCATGAATAGGGCATGCAGAAAAATGCTGGTTTACCACACTAAAGAAAATTGGCACTCACTACATGTAAACATTTTATCTGCCAAAATATTTCAGTCCGTTTTACCACTATTCTGATTATTACACCCTTGTCACACTGCAGTGCCAAAAGGCTGAAACAACTTTTCCTATTATAGTTAAAAAGTTTATTTAAAAGAAAAGAAAAAGGAAAAAAAAAAAAAAAAAAAAAGAAGGTCTGTGTCCACACTGGGAAACTGGCCTTACTACTCTCAGTGATCACTGTCTTGCTGACGGGAAGTTAGGGACAGTCTAAAATACCAAATTGCCCATGGATAGGAATGAGCGTTGGTCAGCCCAACTTGATTCTGTGTTCTGCAGTGGGACAAGACTTTCCTGCTAGGACAGGAAAGTCTTGTCCCACTGCCAGAACACAGCCCTGTATATTGTATGTAGTTGAGGCTATATACAGCGCACACAGCCGCGTGAAGTAAATAGTTTGTTTGGACCAACTTTGTCCAAAGCAGCGTGACAGGCACTGGAAGCTTTCCGTGTTCCTGCACCCAGCCCTGAAAGAAAAAGACTGTACTGTGAGGCAGAATTTCAAAACAAACCAGAGCTTATTACAGATTAGCAGGTTAGCGACAACCTGGGTAAGAGCTCATTTAAACTTGCTTCGGCTTCAAAACAAGGATTCAGACTAGAGCTGCACAATCAAATCATTAAAAATCATTATCTCGATTCAAACCTCCTGACGATCTCTATTGCAGAGTTTGCCGATTCTTTCATATAACAAGTGTAGAGACTTATCTGCTCACTCAGCTGTCAAAAGAAATCATCCGGGCAGTCTGCCAAGTTTTCAGCATGAAACATTGCAACTAATGCTTCCTTCTTGAATCAAAGGGATACACTTCTGTGTGTAAAGAAAAAATTCAAGCAGTCTGCCAAGTTTTCAACAACTGGATGCAGGAAGTTGAAGTTTAACCACAAAGTCTAAATCTTTTTCTGACACTTCTTTAACCACCTCAATACAGTGCACTTCCTGACCAGACCAATTTTAACTTTCAGCGGTCTCACAGTTTGAATGACAATTACTCAGTCATGCAACACTGTACCCATATGAAACTTGCGTCCTTTTTTCCACACAAATAGAGCTTTCTTTTAGTGGCATTTAATCACTAGTGTTTTTTTGTTTTTTTTTGTGCTATAAATAAAAAAAAAACGTAAATTTTGTGAACAAAATGCCCTTTTCTTTGTTTCTGTCATATAATTTTCCTAATTAGTAAATTTTCTTGCTAAATTTTGGCGAAAATTTATACTGCTACATATCTTTGGTAAAAATAACCCACATTAGTGTATATAATTTGGTCTTTGTGAAAGTTATAGTCTACAAACTATGGTGCCAATCACTGAAAATTGATCACATCTGATCAGGCCTTCAGTACATCAGGTGTATCTCATTTCTTTCAAAATCTGAAAATACCTTTTTTTTTTTTGTGATCCAATGATGCCACCATTGATTTTCTAAATGTGGCCGACCAAGCCTTCAATTTCACCTCATATTGCTACAGAAAAGAGTTTTCTTGGCCGGGAATCTACTTTTCTCTCCGTAAATTTTCTTGTTACATTTCTCGCATGATTCTCCCATCATTGATTAGAAAATAGCTTGTTTTTCAAAAAATTTCCAACATGTCCGATTCCTCAAATTTTATTTCCGCACGAAAATCGGCTGTTGCTGCAGCCCACTATAGGTGCGAAATTCATACGAAAATTCTTAGATACGATTTTCTAAATAAAATTCTTTCGAAATTCGAACCGTGTATGGCTGGCCTAACAAGTCCGGAAAGTACAAATACCCCCCAAATGACCCCCTTTTTAGAAAGTAGACATTCCAAGGTATTAAAGTGGAAGTAAACCCATCGTTTTAAGCAGTTAAAAAACAAAACAAAAGGCATGCCGGGAATGCTAACTGCACATTGGCTGTGCTCTCAGTCAAACTATCAAACCATCCAATGGCTGGTGTCATAACGAATCACATGTGCAGCACCATGGCAGTTGAAGATTAAACAGAGGCAAAGATGGCAGCTTCCTTGGCTGAAAACGATAGGGGAGTTTACTTCCACTTTAAGTAGCACAGTGAGTTTTTTTTAGTTGTAATTTTTTCCCACAATTCTTTGCAAATGAAGATTTTTTTTTTACTAAATTGTCATATTGTCAGGTTATTTCTCACACACAGCATATGCATACAACAAATTACCCCCCAAAATACATTCCGCTACTTTTTTTCCAGAAGTTTTTGGAAAATGTGGAAAAAAAATTAAAGCATTTATTTTATTTTTTTTTAACACAAAGTTGTCAATTTATAAGAAATTGGAAGAAAATCACCTGGCTTTTTAGGAAAAAACTCAAGACCTTCCTCTTTTAGCAGATGATCAAAGCTCGCCACAGCGCCTAGAGGCGATTCAGTTCGCATTGTGCGCTATACAAGTATTTCGTTCGTTCGTAAGATATTTCTAACACATAGCAGGTATATAGCAAAAATTACACCCCAAAACACATTCTGCTACTCCTCCCGAGTATGGCGATACCACATGTGTAGGACTTTTACACAGCCTGGCCACATACAGAGGCCAAACATTTTTGAAGGTCCTGGAGCACCAGAACAGTGACATTACCCACAAAATGACCTCATTTTGGAAAGCAAACACCCCAACGTATATTCTATGAAGCATGGGCTGCAAATAGGTACTCGGCTACTCCGATGGGCTGTGACGGCTACTAGGCTACGCCGATGGGCTGCGACGGCTACTCCGATTGGGCTGCGACGGCTACTCCGATTGGGCTGCGACGGCTACTCCGATTGGGCTGCGACGGCTACTCCGATTGGGCTGCGACGGCTACTCCGATTGGGCTGCGACGGCTACTCCGATTGGGCTGCGACGGCTACTCCGATTGGGCTGCGACGGGTATTTGGATACTCCGATTGGACAGTGACAGGTACTATGATGGGTGGTGATAGGTCCTCTTTATTTGGGGGGGGGGGCAATCAGTGTGATTTGTGTGTACACTGTAAGCGGTAACGAGATGTTATCGCAATCTCCTTCTCACACACATCTCGTTACCGCGGTTTGTTTACATTTAGTGATCGGCTGTGAAAGGATCATAGCCGATCACGTGGGTAAACAGCCAGCCAATGGCTATTTACCAGCGTCGGTGACGAGCAGGCGCGCGCACGGCAGGAAATTCAAAGTAACGTACGGGTACGTTACTTTGCCCAGCCGATTCCAACCTGCCAACGTATATTTGCTGACAGAGGTCGGCAAGTGGTTATCGCACCATTTAATTAAGTAACTGTGGCAAAGGTTTAATGTTGCTAAATGTGCATGGCAGGGTATGGCTAGGTATGGCAGAGTATTGGCAGGGTATTGCAGGCAGGGAACTGCAGAGTATTGGCAGGGTACTGCAGAGTATTGGCAGAGTATTGGCAGAGTATTGGCAGAGTATTGGGGGGTTATTGAGGGATGGCTGCGACTGCACTTGTCACAAAGCAGCGCTGTGGGCACAACAGATGCAGCCCACAGCGCTGCTTCCATCCGATCTCTCCCCTCCGATCTCTCCCCTCCGATCTCTCCCCTCCGATCTCTCCCCTCCGATCTCTCCCCTCCGATCTCTCCCCTCCACTGTACAGATCTGTACACGGAGGGGAGAGAGGAACAGGCGTCATGACGACGCCGGTTAGTTTACAAGTGATCGCTCTGTCATTTGCCGGAGCGATCACATTGGGTGTAGAAAGATGGCCGCTGCTTCGGAGCTAGGCTGAAGCCGCGGGTTTTCCTAAGGCCGAGACAGTGGAGCGCTCCGCGGATCACGGCGTGTGCCGATCAGAGCAGGGTGACCCGTTCGGATAATGGATTAGTGATGATCCGTTGCACCCCTAGTGCTCTGGTATATCAAACTTTAGAATATCATGAAGGAGAGAGGAAGGAAAGAGAAAGGTGCCTCTAAGTGCAGTGGTTGAAATATTTATTACAGGCACAATGGAATTAAAAACACTCTCTTTCCTTCATGACCCTCCAGAGCTGCTGCTTCTGCTCTACAAATTGCTACCTTCAGTGCCCTCTCTCCACTGCTACTAACGGCCGGATACCAAGCCTCACTATATATATATATATATATATATATATATATATATATATATATTAGAGGTCGACCGATATATCGGCCGATATTTGCCGTTTTTTAAATAATCGGCATCGGCCGATTTGTGCTGATAAAAAGCCGATTTAGAACTACAGCGGGACTTTGAAATGACTTCTGTATAGAAGTCAGTCTAAGTTGACTGAGTCGTCATAGCAACCCTTTCCTCCTCTCTGGGCAGGCTGCCAAGAAAAGAACTAAATGATACAATGTTTACACTTGAATGAATGAAGTCATCTCTGTGTGTAGAAGTTCTCAGTTTAACCATTTAAAGACTAAATCTTTTCTGACACTTGTTGCTTACAAGTAAAAATCCTGTATTTTCTGCCAGAAAATCACTTAGACCCCCCAAAAATTATATATATTTTTTTAGCAGAGATCCTAGGGAATAAAATAGCGGTTGTTGCAATATTTTATGTCACACGGCATTTGTGCAGAGGTCTTTCAAATGCATTTTTTTTGGGAAAAAAATACACCATTTAAAAAATAAAAATAAAATAAAAACAGTAAAGTTAGCCCATTTTTTTTTTTTTTTGTCCAAAAGTTTTGACTACCTGTTTTTATTTAATATATATATATATATATATATATATATATATATATATATATATATATATATATATATATATTTTTTTTTTTTTTTTTTTATCTAAATCATACATACAAGTAAACTGATTGGAGGTTTGTTTTGTTTAATAAATGTTTAAAAGTGTAAGAAATTTTCTGTATCACGTATGAAGGCCGCTTTCACACTGGAGCGGGCAGGCGTTGATGGTAAAACGCAAGTTTTAGCGGCTCTTTACCATCATTTTAGCGGTGCTATTTGGCTGCTAGTGGGGCACATATAACCCAGCTAGCGGCCAAGGAAGAGGTTAAATGCGCCCATGAAGCACTGCTGCCAAATCGCATTGCAGTGGTGCCCGGCAGTGGTGCCCATTCATATCAATGGGCAGGAGTGGTGGAGGAGCGGTATACACCACTCCAAACGTGCTGCTTGCAGGACTTTTTTTTAAGATCCTGCCAGCGCATCGCCTCAGTGTGAAAGCAATCTGTCTTTCACACAGACTGCAGGGGAGCCATTTTACAGGCGCTATTTTTAGCCCAAAAGCACCTTAAAACGCCCCAGTGGGAAAGGTGTGTTAGATCAAGGGGGATTAAAAATAAATAAATAAAATAAAATCGGCCTAACATATCGGCCCAAAAAAATCGGCATCATATATCGGCTATCGGCCGCCATGATTTCTAAATATCGGCATCGGCCAGAGAAAAACCCATATCGGTCGACCTCATATATATATATATATATATATATATATATATATATATATATATATATATATATATATATATATATATATATAGACTAAGCAGAACGTGTAACATGTAAAAATAGCAAGACTGCACAGTACAGCCCAGGGGGCGGTAACCCCCCACCATGCTTCCTGCAGCTCATTTCTTCAAAAAGCAGTACAAACATAAATAGGAGGGGTGGGTGCTGTGTCAATTAACTTCAGAGAAATTTTATGGCAAGTACAAAAATCCCATTTTCTCTTTTGTTCACTGACCGACACAGCTCCTTTAATTCTTGACCTTAGGGATATCCCCAAGCAGTGTAAAAAAAAAAAAAAAAACACAACAACAACAACAACAACAAGTGGTGGAAACAGCAAACCATAACTTCACCCAAAACAAAGGGAACAACTCAACAGAGAAGTCGTTATCTTAAACGGCCGCCATTAAGACCAGCGGCCAACTTGTGCATCAAAAGATGCGTTTACAACAAATTAGTAACTTAAAGAAAGTGTAATTGCAACCTTAAACAGCCACAGCAAGCATCCAAAGACTTTGTAAAATTTAGTTTAAGTGTGAACGGATGACCAAGTCACCACCTTACACATCTGGGAGACAGACACTTGATGTCGGAAAGCCCAGGAGGTCCCAATTGCCCTTTTGTAATGCGCCGTGACAGGAAAAGGGGGGGACTCGCACTTTTAAGGCATAGGCCTGAACCACGATCTGTCTGATACACAGAGAAATGGTGGACGACGAGATCGCCAGACCTTTTTCCGGATCAGCCACGAGACAGAGTCTGACTCCTGGAAAGGGCGTCGTAGCAGACATACACCCGTAATGCCCGGACCACGTCCAGGACATAAAGAAGGTAACACAATGTCCTCATTCAGATAGAAAGCTGAAACCACCTTTGGAATGAAAGAGGGCTGCGGATGTTGCACTGCCTTATCCTTGTGGATGGCCAGGTAGGGAGACTTGCGTGACAAGGCCACCAATTAAGAAACCCTCCTGGCAGATGTAATAACCACTAGAAAAACTATTTTCTGAGAGAGCGTTAACAAGAGAATCTCCCTAATGTTCTCAAACAGCGGTTTCTGAAGTGCCTATAGCACCAGATTCAGATCCCACAGAGGCAGCGGTGGTCAAACCGGAGGGACTACGTGTCAAACCCCTTGCACAAAAGAGAGAGTTGCCAAGGGGCATTGGGAAAAAAAAAAAAAAAAGACAGCCAAGGCTGATATCTGTCCCTTGATGGTGCTTAAGGCACGTTTCTGATGCACTCCTCGCTGCAAAAAGAGCAGGATCCTGGAAACTGAATAAGTGTGTGGACGCCACCCCATCTCCTCGCACATGGAGAGGTAAACCTTCCATATACGATGGTAAGTCTTCAGCGAAGACTACTTCCGTGCCCTCAGCATAGTGGAATTTCCTGAGTCTAACAGACCTCGATCCTTTGGCACCTGGTTTTCAACAGCCATGCCGTTAAAACCAGCGATGGTAAAGCAGGATGAAGCATCGGACCTTGCACTAAAAAGGTCCTCTCGCAGCGGTAGTCGCAAAGGAACATCCCCCACCAGTCGTTTAGATCAGCGTACCGAGGACGCCAAGGCCAATCTGGGGGCAATCAGAATTTCTGGAATCCCCTCGGCCTCCACTCTGCGCAGCAGACATGGTAGAAGCTCGAGTGGGGGGGAGGCATAAATCAGCCGATAATGCCCCCATGGAGCCACCAATGCATCTGACTTGTCCGCCCAGGGGGTCTCTTGTCCTGGACACAAACCTCTGCACCTTCCGATTGAGCTGAGAGGCCAAGAGGACCACGTTTGGAGCCTGAATACCTCTGGATGCAACGACCATTCCCCTGGATCCAGTATCTGACGACTTAGGTAGTCCGCCTGCCAGTTCTCCACACCCGGGATATATATGGCCGACAGAGCAGGCACGTGTCGCTCTGCCCACTGGAGGATGTGAGCGACCTCCCATGCTGCAGCTGAGCTCCTTGTTCCTCCTTGATGGTTAACGTACACCACTGCCGTGGCGTTGTCTGACTGGATCCTGATCAGACGCCCTTGTAGCCTCATTGACAATGTAGAGAGGCAAAGTCTGATCGCCCGAAGCTCGAGCACATTGATCGGCAGTTGGGATTCTTCCCGCGACCAAAGGCCCTGGGCTGAATGTACTCCCAGCACTCTACCCCAACCAGTCAGGCTGGCGTCCGTTGTGTTCCCCATCCAACTGAGAGGAAGGAACAATCTCAGACCGAAAGGTCGGAGACCTCAGCCACCAGAGAAGGGAATCCCTGACTAACTGGCTCACCCAAATTTGACAATCCAGGGATAATGGAGATTTGTTCCATTTTGACAAAATCTCCTTCTGCAAGACTCGAGTGTGAAATTGAGTGTATGGTACCCAGAACGTATATGCAGAAGCGCAGGGATGACCACCTGCGGTTCATCACAACTTCACCGCAGTTTGAAGAGTCTGCAGCTTCTCTGAAGGGAGAAAAACTCTTGCTTCTGAGGAGTCCAACAGCAAGCCCAGGTACTCCAGGCGTTGCGTTGGCACTAACACCGACTTCTTTAGGTTCAGCAACCAAACTCCCAGAGAGTCTGCAAGGCGATCGCTACATCCTCCCTTAATTCTGAGGCGGAAGCTGCACTCAGAAGGAGGTTGTCTAGGTAACCCATGATTGCGATCTCATGTTGCCTTAACAGCGCCAGAATTAGAACTAACACTTTGGTAAAGATTTGCCAGGCCAAAAGGGAGAGCCACAAACTGATGCTCTTCCCCAACTGCAAATCGCAGAAACCTCTGATGCCAGAGGCATATGGGTACATGCAAATACGCGTCCTGGATATCCAGGGATGCCAGGATGTCCACCTGATGGAGTGCAGACACTGATTCCATACTGAACCTTTGCACTTTCAAAAAGCTGTTGAGGACCTTCAAGTCCAGGATTGGCTGTACCCCCCTGGACGTAACCCTTCCTTTTTGGGGACTACAGATTGGAGTAGAATCCTTGAAACCTTTCCAGAGTCGGTACAAGTACTATCATCCCGCGCAGTAGCAGGTCCCGTACTTCCCCCGAAAAGGGCTTCCGGATGAGCTGGAAGTAGAGGTAGGTTAAAAGGGAAAAAATCAGTTTGGTGGACAAGAAAAAAAAAAAAAAAAAAACACTATCTTCTATCCCGATGCAACCAGTTCAGAAACCCACTGGGTCGGCCAGGAGAGAGGTCCAAACTCCTGAAGGCCACCCCCCCACCCGAGAGTTGGACGGGAGCAAACCTTCATGCGGTAACATTTTTTGTTCGCAGACTTGTTTGGCTTGCGAAACCAAGGACACTTTTGTCCACCAGCAGGCGCCTTGTCGGACTAGGAACACTTACCTGCGATGCGAGCAGATGAAAAATCCACTTGTGAATGGAAAAGGAGGTCCCCTTACCCTTCCTGGACTGTGGGAGCAAAGTACTCTTTCTCCCAGTAATTCTTAATAATGTCATCCAGCGAGGCTCCAAATAGCCTCTTCCCTTGGAAGGCTAAATCCGCCAAGTGCTTTCTTAGATGCCTGGTCAGCAAACCAGCATTTTAGACAAATCAGGCGACGTAGCACCATAGCCGATACTGAGGCTTTAGAGAGCAAGGGGGCCGTAGCCAAGGTCTCATCACAGACATACTTCAGGCCCTGCACCAACTGGTCTGCCAGTTCCACGCAGACCGGGGAAACCTGTTGCTTCTCCAACTCACGGTGCAACAATTTACCCCATTCAGTAAGAGTCTGTGACACCAGGGCCGTGGCTAACACTGGCCACAATGCTGGCCCCACCACCATAAACATGGACTGGGCAACCGCCTTCGGCCCGTCTGCCGGCAGGGTCCTTGAAAGCAGGGGTCCCTTCCACCGGAATCGTGTTTACCTTATTTAACCTTGATACCAGGGGGTCAAAGACCGGAGATGACCATTTTTCAGGAAACTACCAGGATCTATATTATCCAGCCCATCTGTTGACTGTAGATCCCAGGAATCAAAAAAACAGAAAAAAATTCCCAAGACCAATGGTCCCCACCGGGAGCCAGGTCCTTCTACACCAAGCAGAAAAAAACGAAACCACTGGAAGCAGAGTGAGGGGCTATAGGCAGTAGGACCGCCCCCTGCGTGGTACTGTGCAGTTTTGCTGTTTTTACATGTTCTGCCTAGTCCTCTCCTGAAGGTGGCGATATAACCCTAAGGTCAATATTAAAGGTGCTGGACAAAAAGTTGATTAACTGAATGTTACACAAATATGAGAAATTAAGAATTGTACCTACTACCAACTATTGAATCAAGTTGTAAACATCCATCGAGCACTTTGTCATAGTATGGTTTAGAATTTAAGAGTATATGTTTATTACTGATTATCTGTTATCTCTGTATTACCTGGGTTCCACCCCTTCGTGGAGTTTAATAAAAACTATTTTAAAAATAGTATTTTTTGTACTCACCGTTAAATCCTTTTCTCTATAATTCACCGACACAGCTCCTCTCATAACAATTGGGTTGTTATGCCCTATTACTAGGCGATACTAGGCATTATCGCAATGGCAGTCGCCAGGGAGCATCTGCCACCAGATGCACCAGGTCTGTGTACCAAGGACGCTGAGGCCAATCTGGGGCAACCAGTATTACTGGGATCCCCTCAGTTCCAATACTGCGAAGCAGGCGCGGTAACAGTCTCAGTGGAGGAAAGGCGTAGATCAGTGGGTACTGATCCCATGGAGCCACCAGCGCGTTTGACCCATCTGCCCACGGATCTCTTACCCTGGACACAAATCTTGGCACCTTCCGATTGAGACGGGAGGCCAGAAGATCCACATCTGGTGTGCCCCACCTCAGGCACAGTAACCTGAATATCTCCGGATGCCACGTCCATTTTTCCTGGGTCCCGTAAATGGCGACTCAGATAGTCCGCCTGCCAGTTCTCCACTCCCGGAATGTAAATGGCCGACAGGGCCGGTACGTGTCACTCTGCCCACCGAAGTATGTGAGCGACCTCCCGTGTAGTGGCTGAGCTTCTTGTTCCCCCTTGGTGATTGACGTATGCCACAGCCATGGCGTTGTCTGACTGGATCCTGATCAGACGCCCCTGAATTCTCATCAACCATGTGGAGAGGCTTAGCCTGATCGCTCTCAATTCGAGCAGATTGATCGGCAAACTTGGATTCCCTGAGCCAACTGAACCCCCATCACCCCACCCCAGCCGGATAGGCTGGCGTCCGTTGTGATCATTGTCCAATTCGGAGGTAGGAACAATTTCCCAGACTGAATCATCAGGGACCTCAGCTACCAGATCAGTGCGTCTGACTGACTGGCTCACCTGGATCTGTCGATCCAGGGACAACTGAGATTTGTCCCATTTTGTCAAAAATCTCCTTCTGCAGGACTCTGGTGTGGAACTGGGCATAAGGCACTGCCTCGAAGGAGGCTACCATAAGACCCGGGACTCGTATGCAAAAGCAGAGTGATGAACACTTGCGGTTCATAAGCAGTTTTACCGCGGATCTGAGAGTCTGCCGTTTGAAGGGAGAAAGACTCGCTTCCAATGTAGTCCAGCAGCAAGCCTAGGTACTCCAGAGGCTGGGTCAATACAACCACCAACTTCTTTAGCTTCAATAGCCACCCAAATTCTTGCAGGGTCTGCATGGTGATCGCCACATCCTCCTCCAATTCTGAAGCTGAAGATGCTCTCAGGAGGAGATTGTCTAGGTATTCCACGATCGCGATCCCACGTTGCCACAGCAACACCAAAACTGGAGCCAATACCTTGGTAAAGACTCGGGGGGGCTGATGCCAGACCAAAAGGAAGAGCCACAAACTGGTAGTGGGCTTCCGACTGCAAATCACAGAAACTTTTGATGCCGAGGGCATACGAGTATGTACAGGTACACATCCTGGATGTCCAAGGATACCAAGGAGTCCCCTTGATGGAGTGCAGCGACTACTGAACGAACCGATTCCATTCTGAACCTCTGCACTTTTACAAAGTGATTGAGGGCTTTTAGGTCCAAGATTTGACATAACCCTTCCTTCTTGGGAACTACCAACAGATTTGAGTAGAATCCATGGAAACATTCCGATTCCGGAACCGGTATAACCACCCCGCGGCTCAGCAGGTCCCTTACTGCCCCTAAGAGGGCCTCCCGGCTAGCCGGGCATATGGGTATGCTGGAGGGGAAGAATCCGTTTGGCGGCCAAGAGAAACTATCCTGTAGCCTGTGGAAATCAAATCGTAGACCCATTGGTTGGATAAGCGAGAGGACCACCAGGCTGCAAACTCCCGAAGGCGAACCCCCACCCGAGACACGAATGGGGGCAAACCTTCATGCGGTAGCACTTTTATTCACAGGCTTGCGGTTCCAGGGACGCTTTGTCCATCCGTGGTCATCCTGGGGGCTTTTATCGAAGCTCCAGGTGGACGAAAAAGCAGTTTGTGAGAGCAAAGAGAGGGCCCTTGCCTACGGCATGGCTCCTTATCCTTCCTGGCCTGTGGGAGTAAGGTACTCTTACCACTGGTGGCATTTTTAACAATGTCATCCAAAGAGGCGCCAAAGAGCCGGTCGCCAAGGAAGGAAAGATCCGTCAGGGCTTTTTTGGATGCCTGGTCAGCAGACCAGCATTTTAGCCAAATCAGGCGCCTCAGCACCACAGCTGACACTGAAACCCTGGATAACAGTAAGGGAGAGTATCCAGGGCCGCGTCACAGATGTACTTAAGGCCTTGCACTAGTTGGTCTGCTAGTTCCACGCAGACAGGGGAAGCCTGTTGCTCTCCCAATTCGCGGTGAAAAAGTTTTGCCCATTCAGTTAGTGTCTGCGACAAAAGTGACGATGCCAGTACTGGTCGCACGGCTGACCCCCACAACTGTAAATCAGGAACTAGCCACTGCCTCTGCCTTCCTGCCCGTGGGATCCTTGAATGCAGGAGTCCCCTCAACTCGGATCGTGGTTACTTTGTTTAACCTGGATACTAGGGGGGTCCACGACCGGAGGAGCCGACCATTTTTTTGAGAAGGCTCTCCTCAAAAGGGTAACGCACCGCCATGTATTTGGGGACCGAAATGTCTGTTGCGGGTGGCCTCATTCCTTGTAAATGAACTTGTCAAAATAAGTCAGATACGGGAACACCTTAGATGAACGTGCTGGCTTGCGGGACCCAAAAGGGACCAGTACATCAGCAGAGGGATCTGCTGGCTCCTGAATCTTCAGGGTATCACACACAGCTGTGATAAGTGCTCCAACAAGCGCTTTGTCGCGCACGAACCCAGCAGGACCAGAGCTCTCCCCAGAGGATGGGGGGGCAGGGGCCGCTTTAGTGCACCTTTCTTGCCACGCACCGCCTCCATCTTGGCAACGAACGAATTGAGGACCGCCGTCAGGGTGTCCATGGGCACTGTGCAGTCTGCAGGTGACCCTGTTGCAATTGCCTGGATTTCGGGGAAGAAACACCAGTTTCTAAAGCCATGCTGACCCTACCCTGTCTGCCACCTTAAGGGGACTTAGGACAGCGACAGTTCCACCCTCCTTACCGCCGCTGTGTGAGGAGCTCTTTCCCGCCGGACTCACCACCCTGAGGAGTTCTGCGCTTGTAGTCCCTGTGGGCTCCCAGGTGCAGAGAAAACCAATGCTTTGTCAGTGGCAGCAGCTGCAAATAGCGCCAAAACCGCTCTGAAGTGTGCTCAGGCTTCAATAAAATGGCCGCCCAGCGTCCAGTACAAAGAAATAAAATACAGGGAAAATGGCTGTGAGAGCACAGGAGCACATGCTACCGCTAGAGAACACTGAAAAAACGTGTTCAGGCTTCAAGAAAATGTCCGCCAGTGTCCTGAATAGGAGTTCACTAGGAAAATGGCCGCTGAAGCCTAGGAGAGCATGCTGCCCTTGCCCACACCTAAAATGGCTGCCGAAGTAGCTCCATGAGGTACAGGGAGAAAAACAATGGCAGTTAACACAGCGCTGTACAGGACATCAGCAAAACCTCACAGACACCTTCCAGGGGCATGAAAAACAGGACCCAGGACACTGCTAGCCAGCGCACAAAAAGTCACGCTTCTGCATAAAAAAAAAAAGCACGGACCGATGGGCCCGCAGGGTTTCTAGGTCCTTCTTCACTAGGCAAAATAAAACTGATGACTGCATGGCAGGGGCCCAAGGGACTGCCCCCTGAGCGGAACTAAGAGTTCTGAGTGTTGCATTACAACTAATGCCTAGTATCTCCGAGCAACAGGGCATAACGACCCAATGGTTATGAGAGGAGCTGTGTCGGTCAGTGAATATAAGAGAAAAAAAAAAAAAATGATTAAAGGTGCCGTGTCCATGAATGAAAGAAATGTAAAATAATGCATTTGGGTGGCAAAAACATGAATGCATTCTACTCACTAGGTGGGAGATCCTCTGGGGGAATCTAGGATGGAAAAGGACCTGGGGGTCCTAGTAGATGAAAAGCTCAGCAATGGTATGAAATGCCAAGCTGCTGCAAGCAAACAGAATATTGGCATGCATTAAAAAAGTGGGAATTAACTCCTGAGATAAAACAATAATTCTCCCACTCTAGAAGACTCTGGTCCAGTTGCACCTGGAGTATACCATCCAGTTCTGGGCACCAGTCCTCAGGAAGGATGTGCTGGAACTGGAGAGTGCCCAGACAAAGGCAACAAAACTAAGGGACTGGAGGACCTTAGTTATGAGGAAAGGTTACGAACACTGAACTTATTCTCTCTGGAGAAGAGATGCTTGAGAGGCGATATGATTTCAATGTACAAAAACCGTACTGGTGACCCCACAATAGGGATAAAGCTGTTCAGCAAAAAGGATTTAATAAGACACACGGTCATTAACTAAAATTTAGAATAAAAGCAGTTTAACCTTAAACTGCGTAAAGGATTCTTTACTGTAAGAGCGGTAAGGATGTGGAATTTTCTTCCACAGGCAGGGGTTTAAGCAGGGAGCATCTATAATTTCAGTCTGCCAAGCTTAACATGAAACATTGTACCAAAGGCTTCCTTCTTAGATCAAAGGGATCTCCTCATATTTTTGTAATTTTTATATCTTTCTATGAGAACACTGAAGAAATTACACTTTGCTACAATGTAAAGTAGTGAGTGTACAGCTTGTATAACAGTGTACATTTGCTGTCACCTCAAAATAACTCAACAGCCATTAATGGCTAAACCACTGTCAACAAAAGCGAGTACACCCCTAAGTGAAAATGTCCAAATTGGGCCCAATTAGCCATTTTATAATGGAAGAGGATTCCAGTTGCAACCCATGAAGCTCTGGTGAACTCCATGCCCAAGAGGGTTAAGGCAGTCCTGGAAAATAAAGGTGGCCACACAAAATATTGACACTTTCGGCCTAATTTGGACATTTTCACTTAGGGGTGTACTCACTTTTGTTGCCAGCGGTTTAGACAATGGCTGTGTGTTGAGTTATTTTGAGGGGACAGCAAATTTACACTGTTATGCAATCTGTACACTCACTACTTTGTAGCAAAGTGTCATTTCTTCAGTGTTATCACATGAAAAAAATATAATAAAATTTTACAAAAATGTGAGGGGTGTACTCACTTTTGTGAGATAATACAAAAATAAATTAAAAAAACACCCACACCAATATAGCATGATCCAATTTGCTCCAGCAGGGGAAAAATTATTTCCTTATCCCCCAAGAGGCAATCGGATATTCCCTGAGGCCAACTTAACATAACTGGATACTAACATTTATAGGCATGTACATTTACCCTAGGTTGCTAAGCAAGGGGACGGGGAAGCCAGCGGCCACATCCTTAACATCCGATGAGTAAAATGTAAAATAAAAAAATTAAATAAAAATCGTGCAAAAAAAAGGCGCGGGGTCCCCTCCAAGTCTAGTATGGATTCAGAGGGTACCCCCTAAAAAATGTTTAAAAATGGCGTGGGGTCAACCCCAAAATCCATACCATACCCTTCTCCGGCATGCAGCTCAAGAAAGGGAGGGGACAAGCGAGCGCCCCCACCATACAACATGGGGTGGATGTACATCGTACCCCTACCCATTCACCTCAAAAAGCAGCGAAATTTGTGGGGGGTTTTTTTGTTCGATTTTTTTGTTTGTTTTTTTACAAGAGCCTGTTTTTGACAAGTCCTTTATTAAAATAACAGCTCTGAGCTGTCTTCTCCCGCCATCTCACCGGATGGCTGTCTTCTCTCCGAGCCTTCTACTCTCGCTGTTGTATTGTCTCGATGCAGTCTTCTTCCGGAGCAGTCTTCTTCGTCGCCGCCGGTTACGCGTGAAAAGAAAAGCCGATCTTCTGTGGTCGTCTTTCTTCACTGTGTTGATGGTGTGGCCATCCGATGACAGTACCCGGAGAGACATCAGGTGGGCACACTCCATGGCTATATAAGTGATGCCACACAGCGGGTGACAACACAACAGAGGAAGACAGCCACAAAAGGTTTTTTTTAGCGGGTAACCGGTGGTGAGGCTGAAGACGGCAGCGGGAGAAGACGGCAAGCAGAAGAAGACTGAAGCGGAAAAGGGGTCTGGTATGGATATTGGGAGGACACCATGCCGTTTTCTTCTGCAATTGTTTTTGCCGGCAATTTTTTATTTTATTTTTTTACATTCAGCTGTCAGCGGGGAACCCAGCTGAAACCTGATGACTCATCAGTTGTTAAAGGATGCGGCAGCCGGCTTCCAGGTCCCCTCATTAGCAACTAGCTATATACAATGTTTTTAAAGAGAAATTAAAAATTATAAATAACACGCAAAAATGCATGAAACTGCATGCAAAAACGCATAAAAACGAGGGTTTAAAAACACAATGCACTGCAAAACATGCTTGAAAAATGCATCAAGCGCAGGGGCATAGATGTGAACCGAGACTTGGGAAAGAATCCAGGCCTTTTGTTTGTATTGGCACAAAAGAGTAGGAAAAACAACTGAAATCAAATTGCTTCCTGTAACCATCAATGAGTTTCTTATACCTCTCTATGCCAACTGTTCAAGGACTCTTTTCCCAACTGCTATTTTGAGATCTCTCCAGAGGTCCTCTGGGATTTAGATCTGGACTCATTGCTGGCCTGTTCAGTGCTCTCCAGCATTTTGTCTTAAACCATTTCTGTTTTTGTTTTTTTTAATTGTGCTTTGGGTCATTGCCCTGCTGCAAGACCCATGACCTCTGACGGAGACCCAACTTTCTGATACTGGGCCCTACATTGCACACCAAAATTCTTTAGTAGTTTTCAGATTTCATAATGCCATGCACATGGTCAAGACATCCAGTGCCTGAAGCTGCAAAGCAACCCCAAAATATCAGTGAACCTGCACCATGCTTGACTGTAGGGACTGTATTATCTAATTTATTTTTCTGAAAACAGTCGTATGATGGGCTTTACCAAAAAGCTGTAATTTTGTTTTATCTGGTTACAGAACATTCTCCCAAAAGGATTTTGGCTTCCTCTAATGAGTTTTGGCAAATTCCAATTTTTTTTTTTTTTGGGGGGGGGGGGGGGGGGGGGGTTCTGTATCAGAAATGCGGTCCTACTGGGTCTCCTATCATAGCGTCCCTTTTCATTCACATGGCGCCGTATAGTGCAATCTGACACAGTTGTACAGTACTCTGTGCCTGAAGGTCAGCTTGAATTTGGACGTTACATAGTAGGTGAGGTTGAAAAAAGACAAGTCCATCAAGTCCAAAACTATGTGTGTAATTATATGCTTATTTAATAGTCTTTTGAAACCATGGAGGCCCCTGCTGAAACCACCGCCTGTTGAAGGAAATTCCACTTCCTTGCCACTCTTACAGTAAAGAGCCCTCTATGCAGTTTAAGGATAAACCTCTTTTCTTCTAATTTTAGTTAGTGGCCACGTGTCTTAATAAACTACCTTCCGCAAAAAAAAGTTTTATCCCTACCGTGGTGTCACCAGTATGGTATTTGTAAATTTAAATCAAATCCCCTCTTAAGTGCCTCTTCTCCAGAGAGGAGTTCAGCGCTCGCAACCTTAATAACCAATATCCTCCAGACCCTTTATTAGCTTTGTTGCCCCTCTTTTTACTCCATTTCTAGTACATCCTTCCTGAGGACTGGTGCCCAGAACTGGACAGCATACCCCAGGTGAGGCCGGACCAAAGTCTTGTAGAGTTGGAGAATTATCGCTTTATCCCTAGAGTTAAAGAGGAAGTAAACCCTGATGGGTTTACTTCTTGTCTCCCTGCAAAGGTAAAGCATTATGGGCTACTATGCATTGCATAATAGCCCATTATGTGTCACTTACCTGACACAGGAGGCAGCGATGTGTCACCGCTGTCCCCTGTAGTATGGAGCATCCATCTTCTTCTGGGTATCGCTGCTCCGGCCATTCACAGCGCCGGAGCTGCTATGATAGCACGGGAGCCGCCACTAACGGCATATCGCCTGCGCACCTTTTAGTAAATATCTCCTAAGCCGTGTAGGTTTAGGAGATATTTCTTGGACGTACAGGCAAGCCTTAATCTAGGCTTACCTGTAGGTCAAAGTGGTTTGTAAGGGTTTACAACCACTTTAATCCCTTTTTTAAAGCATGCCAATATTCTGTTTGCTTTATTAGCAGCAGCTTAGCATTGCTGAGCCTATCATGTACTAGGACCCCCAGGTCCTTTTCCATTCTAAATTCCCCCAGAAGTTCACCCCCTAGTGAGAAGATTGTATTCATATTTGGCCACCCAAATGCATTATTTTACATTTTTAACCACTTCAGCCCTGGAAGATTTGGCTGCTCAATGACCAAGCCATTTTTAGCGATTTGGCACTGCAACGCTTTTACTGACAATTGCGCAGTCGTGCGACGATGTACCCAAACAAAATTGACATCCTTTTTCCCCACAAACAAAGCTTTCTTTTGGTGGTATTTGATCATCTCTATGGGTTTCATTTTTTGCGCTATAAACAAAAAAAAAAGCAACAATTTTGAAAAACGCACAATATCTTGTACTTTTTTGCTATAATAAATATCTACATTTTTTTTTTAAAACTAGTAAAAATATTTTACTAGTAATGGTGGTGATCAGGGATGTTTAAATTGGGAATGCGACATTATGGCGGACAGATCGGACACTACATTTTTGGGACCATTGGCATTTATACAGCGAACAGTGCTATAAAAATGCACTGATTACTGTGTAAATGTCACTGGCAGGGAAGGAATTAACATTAGGGGGCAATCAAGGGGTTAACTGTGTTCCCAGACTGTGTGTTTTAACTGTGGGGGGTGGGGTTAAGGGACCGACTATAAGAAATGACAGATCGTGGTTCCTAGCTATTAGGAACTCACGATATGCCTCTCTTCATAGAACAGGGATTTGTGTGTTTACACACACACACACACACACACACACACACACACATATCCCTGTTCTGCCTCTCGTGCCCGTGACCGGCGGCCACGGGCATCATCACCCCTGCAATGCAGCAGGCACGCTCCTGCTATCCCGATTAAAAGGAGCCGACGTACAGCTACAACGGTTTACGCGATCGTGCCAACCTGCCGCAGTATAAATGACGGTGGCTGGTCAGCAAGTGGTTAAAGAGGAAGTAAACCCTGATGAGTTTACTTCCTCTTTCATTCCCTGCAAAGGCAAAGCATAATGGACTACTATGCATCGCATAGTAGTCCATTATGTGTCACTAACCTGACACAGGAGCCAGCGAAGTCGCCGCTGTCCCCTGTAGTCCGCCGCATCCATCTTCTTGGTGGGGTCTCGCAGCTCCGCCGCTGTCATTCGGCGAAGCCACGATGACGTCACTCCCGCGCATGCGCACGGGAGCCGACACGCGCGGCAGCTCCGTCGCTGAGAATGCCGCGCTCAGGGCGCATGCGCCGTAGACAGCGGCGCGCAGGCGCACTGAGACAGCGGTGCCTGTTTTCGGGCAAATATCTCCTAAACCATATAGGTTTAGGAGATATTGCTTGGACCTACAGGTAAGCCTTAATCTAGGCTTACCTGTAGGTCAAAGTGGTTTGTAAGGTTTTACAACCACTTTAAACCTCATTTGCCATGTAGTTGCCCACTCGCCGACTGGCTCCTGTGTATATAACGTCAGCACTTTGAAGATGGATATTTGAAGATGGATATCTCGGTAACGGCAGCAGCTGCTGCCACAACCGAGGTATACATCTCTTCAGGAGCCAGTCGTGTTTAAGATTATGGTGGTCTCTGCGGCGGATTCACCGGGAGATCACCTTTTTCGGTAGCGGGAGAGGTGGCACCCCCCTCCCTCCCGCAGCTCTCCCGTGCCCTCCCCTGTTTACCGGAGCAGTCAGTGGCGGAGGCAATCGAGACCTTTCCGTGGCCGGGTATGGAGACGAGCGAGGGGAGGAAGATGGCCCCCACCTGTCTCCATACTATAGCAGGGCGGAAGCAACGTCAAAACGTCACTTCCACCCATACATCTTAAAGGGCCATTTTTTCAAATGACTTTTTTTATGCATTTTAGTCCAAATAAGAGTTCTGAGGACTTTTTGACCCCAGATCTCATATTTAAGAGGACCTGTCATGCTTTTTTCTATTACCAGTACTTTTTATTTTCTAAAGGGATGGTTACATTCCTTGTAATAGAAATAAAAGCAAACCACATTTTTTTTTTTTTTTAAACAGTGAAAAAAGTAAATCAAGTAAAATAACAAAAAAAAAAATGTTTAAAGCGTCCCGTCCAGCTCGTGTGCAGAAGTGAACGCATACGTGAGTAGCTCCCGCATATGAAAATAATCCTAGCCGTAGACCTCCTTTAACTCAAAACATGAATTTTTTTAAACGTCGCCTATGGAGATTTTTAAGGGTACAAGTTTGACGCCATTCCACGAGCGGGCACAATTTTGAAGCATGACATGTTGGGTACCAATTTACTTGGCGTAACATGATCTTTCACAATATAAAAAAAAAAAATTGGGCTAACTTTACTGTTTTCTTATTTTTTTATTCAAAAATGAGCACGTATTCCAAAAAAAGTGCGCTTGTAAGACCGCTGCGCAAATACTGTGTGAAAAAAAAAAAGTATTGCAATGACTGCCATTTTATTCTCTAGGGTGTTAGAAAAAAATTATATATACTGTTTGGGGGTTCTAAGTAATTTTCTAGTTAAAAAAACTGTTTTAACCACTTAACCGCCCTATAGCCGAATGACGGCTACAGGGCGGTTGTTTAACTCTGGGAGGCCGTCATATGACGTCCTCCCAGAATTCCGCTCTCGCGCGCCCCCTGGGGCGCGCACTCGAGAGCATCCGTGACCACCGGGTCCTGGATTGGCCGCGCCGGCTCCCCCGCCGGTTCTCCTGGCGGGGGGAGGGGGAGGTATTCGGCCGCGCCGGCTCCCCCTCCCCCCCCCCCTTACACATGCGGGTAAAATGTCAACAGTAATCGGTCTGGCAGCTAGCAGTGCCTTTGAAGATAGACGGAGCCTGTATGTGTCTATGACACCTGTGCATAACTGTTGCAAATGCAGGCAGTGGCACATAGCTGTATACGGCTGCCTTCCACCATCTGTGTCTATGGGGAGCTGTATGCAGCTCTGGGGGTTTTCCAGGCATTTAAATACACCGGCCTGTTTATGCTCTATGGGCGAATGCACAAACCAGTGGTCACTATGCACATGGCAAACTCTAAATTTGCTATATTTCCAAAAGTATTGGGACGTCTGCCTTTACATGCGCATGAACTTTGATGATGTCTTGGTCCGTGGGCTTCGGTGTTGGGTTGGCCCACCCTTTGCGGCTGTGACGGCTTCGGCTTTTCTGGGGGGGCCGTCCGCGGGGGCTGGGGGGGTGTCTGTGGGGGTGTTTGGCCGTTCTTCCGGGGGCACATTTGTGGGATCAGGCATTGATGTCGCACAGGACTCTCGTCCAATCTCGAGATTCTCGTTCTGGATCATACCAGGGGTGTTCTGTCGGGTTGAGGTCAGGACTCTGTACAGGCCCCACACCAACCTCCCCCCCGAGCTCCATGTGATGGGCCTCCTGAGCTCCACGTGGCGGGTCTCCCCACCCGCCTGAGCTCCACGTGGCGGGTCTCCCCACCCGCCTGAGCTCCACGTGGCGGGTCTCCCCACCCGCCTGAGCTCCACGTGGCGGGTCTCCCCACCCGCCTGAGCTCCACGTGGCGGGTCTCCCCACCCGCCTGAGCTCCACGTGGCGGGTCCCCCCCCCCCCACCTGAGCTCCACGTGGCGGGTCCCCCCCCCCACCTGAGCTCCACGTGACATTTCTGTCCAGCGTTTCTGTCTCTGCGTTTCTGTCTCTGCGTTTCTGTCTCTGCGTTTCTGTCTCTGCGTTTCTGTCTCTGCGTTTCTGTCTCTGCGTTTCTGTCTCTGCGTTTCTGTCTCTGCGTTTCTGTCTCTGCGTTTCTGTCCTGCATTTCCTTTTACAGCGTTTCTGTGCGGCTTTTCCGTCACAGCGTTTCTGTGCGGCTTTTCCGGCACAGCGTTTGTGCGGCTTTTCCGGCACAGCGTTTGTGCGGCTTTTCCGGCACAGCGTTTCTGTGCGGCTTTTCCGGCACAGCGTTTCTGTGCGGCTTTTCCGGCACAGCGTTCTGTGCGGCTTTTCCGGCACAGCGTTCTGTGCGGCTTTTCCGGCACAGCGTTCTGTGCGGCTTTTCCGGCACAGCGTTCTGTGCGGCTTTTCCGGCACAGCGTTCTGTGCGGCTTTTCCGGCACAGCGTTCTGTGCGGCTTTTCCGGCACAGCGTTCTGTGCGGCTTTTCCGGCACAGCGTTTCTGTGCGGTTTTTCCGGCACAGCGTTCTGTGCGGTTTTTCCGGCACAGCGTTCTGTGCGGTTTTTCCGGCACAGCGTTCTGTGCTGCATTTCCGTCACTACGTTCTGTGCTGCATTTCCATCACGGCGTGCGGTGCAGCATTATTGTCACGGCGTGCGGTGCAGCATTACTGTCATAGCGGGTCTGTCCAGTTTTTCAGTCATAGCGTTTCTGTCCAGCATGTCTGGCGTAGCGTTTCTGCCCCTGGATGTCTGTCGTAGCGTTCTGCCCCGGCATGTCTGTCGTAGCTTTCTGCCCCAGGACTGCTGTCATAGCGTTCTGCCCCGGGACTGCTGTTATAGTATTCTGACCCTGGACTGCTGTCATAGCGTGCTGCCCCTGAACTGCGGTGGCGTTCTGGACCAGGATTTCTTTCATGGCGTTCTGAACCAGGATTTCTGTCATGGCGTTTCTGATCCAGGATTTCTGTCATGGCGTTTCTGATCCAGGATTTCTGTCATGGCGTTTCTGATCCAGGATTTCTGTCATGGCGTTCTAAACCAGGATTTCTGTCATGGCGTTCTAAACCAGGATTTCTGTCATGGCGTTCTAAACCAGGATTTCTGTCATGGCGTTCTAAACCAGGATTTCTGTCATGGCGTTCTAAACCAGGATTTCTGTCATGGCGTTCTAAACCAGGATTTCTGTCATGGCGTTCTAAACCAGGATTTCTGTCATGGCGTTCTAAACCAGGATTTCTGTCATGGCGTTCTAAACCAGGATTTCTGTCATGGCGTTCTAAACCAGGATTTCTGTCATGGCGTTCTAAACCAGGATTTCTGTCATGGCGTTCTAAACCAGGATTTCTGTCATGGCGTTCTAAACCAGGATTTCTGTCATGGCGTTCTAAACCAGGATTTCTGTCATGGCGTTCTAAACCAGGATTTCTGTCATGGCGTTCTAAACCAGGATTTCTGTCATGGCGTTCTAAACCAGGATTTCTGTCATGGCGTTCTAAACCAGGATTTCTGTCATGGCGTTCTAAACCAGGATTTCTGTCATGGCGTTCTGAACCAGGATTTCTGTCATGGCGTTTCTGATCCAGGATTTCCGTCATGGCGTTCTGAACCAGGATTTCTGTCTTTGCATTCAGTCTCAGCGTGTTTTCGGGCTTTGCATTTCTGGCCAGGATTCTGCTGTTGCGTCACTGTCGCAGTTTTTCTGTTATAGCATTTCTGGCCCAGGATTTCTGGCATTTAATTTATGCCTCAGCGTTTCACTTTTGGTTGTTGCGGTCATTGCGTTTTGTTTCTGTCACTACGTTTCTGCTTCAGCGGTTAGTTTCAGCGTTTTCTGTCATGGTGTTTTTCGTCATGGCATGTTGTTTTTCTGTCTCAGCGTTTTTCTGTCTCAGCGTTTTTCTGTCTCAGCGTTTTTCTGTCTCAGCGTTTTTCTGTCTCAGCGTTTTTCTGTCTCAGCGTTGCTGCCAGCATGCCTATCATGGTATTTCAGACTTGGTATTCAGTCTCAGAGTTTCTCAGAGGGGCATTGTTCACTCATGGCATACTCTGGTAGTCGTTCGTCCTTGTTGATTGTCATGTCCCATCGTGTCTGTGTCATGTTTGTACCTGGGTCAGGTAGCTAGGGCTCACACGTCAGGATCTGTCACGTCTATGGATCCATACGGGCTGAGGTTTTCGTTTATGAATTGATTGTTGTCCTCAATCTTCTCGCCCGTATACCATACATCATACGTTGCATGTTCATTCACCACATCTATACGACTACCCACCACGGCCTGTGGGTACACTAGCCCTGAGTTTTCAGGTAATTGCCTGTCTCTGCACTGCAGGTCACTCGGGCTCACTTACCACTTACATGTTGGGTGGGGGGGGGGGGGGTCCGTCCGTCAGGTTCTTTTAAGTGCAGTGGTCTTGACTTTTCTGCTCATGTTTCATTCTTAGTTAGGCAGGGGGTATTGTTGTTCTCATGTCTGGTTGTCTGTCATTTCTCTAGTTTGTGTGTCAGGTTGGGCCGTCTTGGCATCCATACCGATATCATCCATGCTTGCTATCACTTCCGTCAGCCCGGCCGTTGTTGGGGGCTAGTTGATTGGTGCTGATGTCTTTTCACCACTGGGCTCACCCTTGGGTCAGAAGCAGTCAATTTTTTCCTTCAGTTGATGTCCTGTTGTGTTGAGGCCCTGGTTACTGCCCAGGGATGTATAGTCTCTCTCAGGGTGTTTGTTAAGCCACGTCCCCGTGACAGTCCTTGGGGGCTAGGTTGGGCAGATGTCACAATGGTTTTGGATTCCACTCTTGGCTCTGATCTTGTTTGAACTTATTGCCTGGAGTTCCACTTAGGCACATCAGTCAAGTCGTCTTTTCCGCTTCCCCAGCTTGTTCCAAGTAGGGGGGGCTTGGGTATGTCTGTTATGCCATGGGGACCATTTCCCCAGGAGGGAGTTTAGCCCTCCTTGGTTCAGGTTTCTGTCCCAGCTGTTGGGTTCAGGCTGTAGCATGACCCGATTGTATCCGTTGGGACCTGGGTCCTGCGTCCGGTTTGATTTCTCCAGGTTGACAGTATTATTGCCATGGTGCATGGGCCTTATCCGCTCACTCCATCACATCCATCAGGTTTCCAGCTTTTCGCACTCCTGCTAGTGGTCTTTTTGCCACTCACCCTCTTGGGGGGGGGGTATGTCTCTGGGCTATTTCATTAGTGTTCATTGGGGTAGTTCATCATCTTTTGCAGGGGTTTCCTTGGGCCAGGCCTTGTTCCTTTCCCCTCGCGTATCCTCTCATTTCACAAGCAGTTCATTCTCGTGTCTGGGTGTCACGGGCATCCGGCTCAATTCAATCTTTCAGGGGATGTTCAGTTGGATTAGGGTAGTGTCACAGGTTCGATAGGGGGTTCCTTCTCATTGCCAAGTCAGGAGTCGGTGTGTTCTTTTGCCATTACGAACCCTTTCCGGTTACTGGCTGGATACGTACTGCTTTATCCTTGATGGTTCATTACCTTCCCTTCTTCACCTAAATTTTGTGTCTTTTTGCCCTCTTCTCAGGCATACTGACCAGCTAGGCCAAGGCACACCTCAGGCCTTGGTTCTTAGGAGCATCGCATTCCCGCTTGAAGACTCTGACTACAAGTTGAAGGCTGGGCGCAGGCCAACCTGTATTTGTAGGAGGAGCCTGAGAGGGCTATTTAAGCCTCCTCCTCTGTCAGGGCCAGTGTCGTTAGGGCTTCTGAGTTCCCACCCACCCGTTCCCCAGTTTCATACATTCTCATAGTATTTTGTTCTTATTCTTACATTTCGGGGTATGCCCTCTTCTCAGGCATACTGACCAGCTAGGCCAAGGCACACCTCAGGCCTTGGTTCTTAGGAGCATCGCATTCCCGCTTGAAGACTCTGACTACAAAGGAACATTAAGATCTCTGGTGATAGACTTGTAACCTTGAGATTGTCCATGCTGTTCAGCAATTTTTGTTCTGAAATCCTGCGACAATTGCTTTCTGCTCTCTTCTCCATGCGGCACAGACACACACACACACACACCAGAAAGGTTGAGTACATTTTTCACCATTTTAACTGATTGCCACTGTGATTTCTATATTGTCAGCACCACTTGCCACCCAGGCCAATTCTGACATTTCTTTCCTACATGTCAAAATCATAATTTTTTTGCTAGAAAATTACATAGAACCGCCAAACATTATATATATTTTTTGAGCAAAGACGCTAGAGAATACAATGGTGGCCGTTGCAACTTTTTATCTTGCATGGTATTTGCGCAGCAATTTTTTTTTTTACTTTTTTTTGGGGGGGAGTTTTGTGCTTTAAAAAAACAAAACAATAAATTTAGCCCAATTTTTTTGCATAATGTGAAAGATAAAGTTACGCCAAGTAAATAGATACCCAACATATCATGTTTCAAAATTGCACACGCTCATGGAATGGCGACAAACTTCGGTACATAAAAATCCTAATAGGCGATGCTTTAAAATGTTTTACTGGTTACGTTTTGCTTTACAGGTGTGGTGTAGGGCTAGAATTATTGTTCCAACGTTCGCGGCGATATCTCACACGTGTGGTTTGTACACCGTTTCATATGTGGGCGGGACTTACGTATGCGTTTGTTTCTGTGTTAATTTTTACCTTTTTTTTGTTTGACACTTTTTTTTTTTTTAAGTTTTGATCGCTTTTATGCCTATTACAAGGAATGTAAACATCGGAATATGGCATGATCAGTCCTCTTAACAGATCAATAAGAACCCATATCTCACCTCTAGGCTGGGAAGCCTTAAATAAAAAAGGATCTTCCTAGCAGAGGCGGCGCCATTTGAATGCAGATGCTGGGCGTGACATAACTACGCACCCAGCCTCTGAACATAGAGAAATCTCTATGGTAAACATCCGGGCACAGCGGATCCTGTCTCCGATGGAAGTGGCGAGTCGGTATAAGCACCGTAGGGCAGCGGGAGGGGGAGATGTCCCTTCTCGCCCCACCCATAAAAATTATCAAGTGGCGGAACAGCCAATATGGATTGCTCTTATGGCGTAGGGAATCGCCGGCTGAAAAAGACAATATCTGAATGATATACGTGCTCAAAGTCAAGGACGTCATATGACGGGAAGTGGTTAAATGATACAAGTGAGTTTACAATGCAATTTTCCGAAACATGTTGGAATGTACACCACAACCACCAATCCAAAACCGAACCCAAAGTCAAATTGAGGCGGTTAATTAGGATTGCTAGCTCTGGGTGATATCAATTGTATGTTTAATTATTCCATACTAACTAGGGGTGCAACGGATCGTCGCCGATCAGTGATTCGAACGGGTCACCCCGCTCAGATCGGCACATGCCACGCTCTCGGCCTTAGGAAAGGCCGCGGCTTCGGCCTAGCTCTGAAGTGGCCGCCATCTTTCTACACCCAGGCAGACGGAGCGATCACTTGTAAACAAACCGGCGTCATGTCATGATGCTGGTTCCTCTCTCCCCTCTCTGTACTAATCTGTACAGTGGAGGGGAGAGATCGAATGGAAGCAGCCATCCCTCCATACCCTGCCAATACCCAGCCATACTCAGCAGTACCCAGCCAACAGGGAGATTGTGGAGATTACAGTGGGGACTATATGGCGGTGGAATTTTCACAGGTTTTTGCAAATTAAAATATTATTTGCCGATTCGAAAAATGATCCAATCTGTGACTCTGATCCGAGGAACGATCCGATTTGTGAGTTTTTTGATCCGTTGCACACCTAATACTAACTCATTGATTTATTGCCTTTAAATGTGAACTGTACTTGCTTTTTAAATATATATCTTTGTATATTAATACAGTTGGCACTTTTGTGCCTTTTATACATATTTACTCTCCATTACTCTTTTCCTGCCCTATAAAGTCCAAAGGGGCATCCCCTCCATGCACTTTGCTGCTACCTTTTCTCCAATATCTCCATAATAATAGTCATTCAAACAGTGTCCTAAGTGGATTGCAAATGATAAAGACACTTCCACTTCAGAATTTTTTTATGAATTCCTCCTCCAAAAAACACCTGTGTGTAAACAAATGTGGGTCTGCTCACCTCTGTAATGACCTCCAAATTATAAGAAGTCTAAATAGGCATTAATATATAATCCATCTAAAATCATCCTTTACATCTCCACCTGTAATGAGTAGTTCATATATTACTTCACCAACGCTCCTCTAGTAACTTTCATGAATTAATAATGAGTGCAGCAAAGTACCTCAAAACAAAAAGGTGAAAATCTGGTGCTCTCTGTTTAAAATACTTTATTGCAGAGGAAAGAAATATACCGTATATACTCGAGTATAGGCCGACCCGAATATAAGCCGAGGCCCCCAATTTACCCCCAAAAAAACTGGCAAACTTATTGACTCGTGTATAAGCCGAGGGTGAGACATGCCTGTCCATCCCTGTGTGTGTGTCCGTCCATCCCTGTGTGTCCGTCCATCCCTGTGTGTCCGTCCATCCATCCCTGTGTGTGTGTGTGTCCATCCATCCATCCATCCCTGTGTGTGTGTGTCTCCATCCATCCATCCATCCATCCCTGTGTGTGTGTGTCTCCATCCATCCATCCATCCATCCCTGTGTGTGTGTGTCTCCATCCATCCATCCATCCATCCATCCCTGTGTGTGTGTGTATCCATCCATCCCTGTGTGTGTGTGTGTGTGTGTGTGTCTCCATCCATCCATCCATCCGTGTGTGTGTGTCTCCATCCGTGTGTGTGTGTGTGTGTGTGTGTGTGTGTGTGTGTGTGTGTGTGTCCAGCCTACCTGTGTCCCGAGCCTTTGTCCCGAGCCTCCGTCCCGTGTCGTGCCTTGCCTTCGTCCCGTCCCGTCCCGTCCTGTCCCGTCCCGTGCCGTGCCTTGCCTTGCCTCCGTCCCGTGCCCTCTTCGTCGGCGGCCATTGTAAAATTCAAAAGCCGCGCCTCCTCCTTCGCCTGTGATAGGCGGAACACTGAATTTCCCAGCAGGCTGTGTTCCGCCTATCACGGACGTCGTATCATCCTCGTCCGTAGTACGAGGATGAGACGACGCCCGTGATAGGCGGAACACAGGCTGCTGGGAAATTCAGTGTTCCGCCTATCACAGGCGAAGGCGGAGCCGGAGGCGCGGCTTTTGAATCATAGAATGGCCGCTGTCTGTCTGCTCGACACGCTGATCGAGCGGGCAGACAGCGATGACTCGAGTATAAGCCGAGGGGGGCACTTTCAGCCTCAAAAAAGAGGCTGAAAATCTCGGCTTATACTCGAGTATATACGGTACTCAAAACAATAATGGTACAGTAAAATAGCACCTAATGACAATCCACTGAGCTTGGCACTGCTGCCACCCATAAAGAAAGAAAAAAATCAAATGCGCTCCGTCCCTTCACATGTTACATCTTATGGAAGGGGACTTTTGAATTCTGAATAGAGGACTCCAATTGTTTTATATACTCGTGCCTGTTCAGACCTCTTAAAATTTGGAGGTCATTACAGAGGTGTACACATTGTGTACAGCCAGGGCTTGACAATTTTGTCTAGGATCCAGCTAAAAACTGTTAGGAGCCAGTCTTTTTTTTGACTAACAGGGCTTTATTATCAATGATAGAGATGGCAGATCTTGAATTTTCACATGGGAGGGGACTGAAGTCAGGCATTCTGCTGGGTGGGGCAGCTTTGGTTTCAGTGAGATGCATGTCCCTTTGTCTTTCACACTTATCTGTGATGATCCGTCCTGTGAACATCCACTTGCTCAGTGGGGATCGCTTTGTTTATCCCCGCCGAGCCGGCGGATGACAGGGCAGTCCCTGCACACCCCGCCCTGTCAGATCCCATCCTCTATGGGGGATCGAATGAACACGGACCGTCTGTCCGTGTTCATCCGATACGCTTTGCAGAGGGATAGAAAAATAGGATTTTCCTCCATCTGCAGAATCGGACCATAGCGGAGACCGATGATATCGGGCGTCAGTGGATGTTCATCCACTGACACCCGCTATCCCATAGGGATGCATGTTCGTATTCCATCTGAAAACGGATGGCTGAACCACGGACATACGGTCCACACGTGTGAAAGGGGCCTTTGGGGCTCCTTTGGGGGTCTTCACAGTAGCTGTGAAAAAGCGGAATAGGCCACCTCAGGAACAAGTTCTGGCCAGATTAGCAGATTTTTTTTTAAACGTAGAGCGGGATTCTGAAAATGTACAAAATATAGGTAGATATTAACATTTTTGGGTAATAACACCTGAGATTGTTAATCTAGGGCAGGGGTCTCAAACTGGCGGCCCTCCAGCTGTTGCAAAACTACAAGTCCCATTGTGCCTCTGCCTATGGGAGTCATGGTTGTAACTGTCAGCCCTGCAATGCCTCATGGGACTTATAGTTTTGCAACAGCTGGAGGGCCGCCAGTTTGAGACCCCTGATCTAGGGAATATCTGACTGCCTTTGGGAGATCAGGAAGAAATCACCCAACCCTGCTAGAGCAGATTGGATGTGGATCACCTGTGGGTACAGGGTTCTGTATATGGTGGTTTTCTATTTATTTTTTTATGTTGGACTTTTTTCAATTTGTGTAACTATGTAAAGCAGGGGTGTCCAAACTTTTTTCAAAGAGGGCCAGATTTGATGAAGTGAACATGCTCGAGGGCCGACCATTTTGTCTGACATTCTTTAAACCATTAAAATTCGATCTAAGTGTGTTCATCCGAGCACTAATACACGGCCCAACAAGAATTATCTTGCCTTTGTGCTGTGTGTGGTGAACAGATGAGCTCGGGTGTGTTATTTGGATATACTGTATTTAATCGGCTTATACCACGCACCTTAACTTTAAAAAGGAAGTCTCAGGAAAAAAATAAAAAAATCTTACATTTTAAATAAAGACATGTGAAGCAAAATAAGGGTCAGTGCCCATCTGCAGCCCCCAGCGTATTGCCATGAATGCAGCCCCCAGCGTATTGCCATGAATGCAGCCCCCAGCGTATTGCCATGAATGCAGCCCCCACAGTATTGCCATGAATGCAGCCCCCACAGTATTGCCATGAATGCAGCCCCCACAGTATTGCCATGAATGCAGCCCCCACAGTATTGCCATGAATGCAGCCCCCACAGTATTGCCATGAATGCAGCCCCCACAGTATTGCCATGAATGCAGCCCCCACAGTATTGCCATGAATGCAGCCCCCAGCGTATTGCCATGAATGCAGCCCCCAGCGTATTGCCATGAATGCAGCCCCCAGCGTATTGCCATGAATGCAGCCCCCAGCGTATTGCCATGAATGCAGCCCCCACAGTATTGCCATGAATGCAGCCCCCACAGTATTGCCATGAATGCAGCCCCCACAGTATTGCCATGAATGCAGCCCCCACAGTATTGCCATGAATGCAGCCCCCACAGTATTGCCATGAATGCAGCCCCCACAGTATTGCCATGAATGCAGCCCCCACAGTATTGCCATGAATGCAGCCCCCACAGTATTGCCAGGAATGCAGCCCCCACAGTATTGCCAGGAATGCAGCCCCCACAGTATTGCCAGGAATGCAGCCCCCACAGTATTGCCAGGAATGCAGCCCCCACAGTATTGCCATGAATGCAGCCCCCACAGTATTGCCAGGAATGCAGCCCCCACAGTATTGCCAGGAATGCAGCCCCCACATTGCCAGGAATGCAGCCCCCACATTGCCAGGAATGCAGCCCCCACAGTATTGCCATGAATGCAGCCCCCACAGTATTGCCATGAATGCAGCCCCCACAGTATTGCCATGAATGCAGCCCCCACAGTATTGCCATGAATGCAGCCCCCACAGTATTGCCATGAATGCAGCCCCCACAGTATTGCCATGAATGCAGCCCCCACAGTATTGCCATGAATGCAGCCCCCACAGTATTGCCATGAATGCAGCCCCCACAGTATTGCCAGGAATGCAGCCCCCACAGTATTGCCAGGAATGCAGCCCCCACAGTATTGCCAGGAATGCAGCCCCCACAGTATTGCCAGGAATGCAGCCCCCACAGTATTGCCAGGAATGCAGCCCCCACAGTATTGCCAGGAATGCAGCCCCCACATTGCCAGGAATGCAGCCCCCACATTGCCAGGAATGCAGCCCCCACATTGCCATGAATGCAGCCCCCACATTGCCATGAATGCAGCCCCCATATTGCCATGAATGCAGCCCCCATATTGCCATGAATGCAGCCCCCATATTGCCACATATTTCCATGAATGCAGCCCCCATATTGCCATGAATGCAGCCCCCATATTGCCATGAATGCAGCCCACACATTTTCATGAATGCAGACTCACCATTACCATCAGTGCAGCCTGATTCATGTCCTCTGCAGCCTTGGAGGAGACAGGGAGGGGGGCGGGATGAGCGCCGACAGACATACAGGAGAAACTCCTGTTTCTATCGACGGCCTCTTTAATTGAAAGTCCCGCCTCCAGTGATGGACAAAACGGTTGTCCAATGGCAGCGCAGGACGGGACTTCCTTTTACACAGGACGCTGTCCTGTATCCAAGGCACTCGTTCCGCCCCCTCCATGGCAGCCAGCACATCTATCTTTTGTGGCCCCCGGCAATCAGGGATTCGTTGGGGGCCACAAAAGATATATATGGGAACATGACCAGACGGGCCATCCGAAACCGGAATGCGGGCCGCGATTGGCCCGCGGGCCGGACTTTGGACATGCCTGATGTAAAGGTTACTATTGTCTTCACCTAGGAGAATGGGTATGGGTGAGCAGAGTTTATTCCCTGCGTATTTCTCATCAACTGGCATAGCCAAACAGAGATACAGAGTAGCATAACTAGGTAGTAGGGCATTTAAAATTAATCTGTTGATTTCCCCTGCATGACCCTGTCATTAACTTAAACTATTGAACTTGATAGGGAATTCAACCACTTCAGGAAGAGTCGATTCCCGAACACTGCCATAGTTCTGTTTCTCTCATGCCACATCATAATCATCTCCTTATCTGGGTGTGTATAATTACTCTCAGTGCTAGCTCAGCTACTCTGCCCCTCCCTTCACCTCCATACATTTTACTTGTTATGTAGCTCACGGGGAAGGAAAGAAGGAAAACACTATAGAGGGCCATTTAAGTCAAATATGAGTTTGCTAGGGGTTGTTGACACCCCATTCAAGATGGTGGTTTCAACAGCAATCTCAGGCCTTTAGGATGTCTACACAAAGGAAGCATTTACAGGTAAAATAACATGCATAAAACTGTTTCAATGTATATCGTATATAATCCTATGTGATTGCTGTTGAAATTAGTGGTCTCTGGAGACAGGGATTCTTTAGGGTAAACAATGTTAACACACTATTAACACATGATTTACGATATCTGAGGATACACTACACTTGCCTGATTTTGGGAATAAGGGGCTACCTGAGACATAGGGACTTACAACAGGGGGCAAGTGGTTAAACACAGGCTTTTATAAAGGGGTACACACTTTAACCGATTAGCGTCACCCCACAGTAGATTTACTGGGACAGGGCGGCCCTCTGCTCCAGACCATGTACCTAGTTCACTATCTGACAGGTTCGGGCTTCACCGGCAATCCAATCCCGATGTGATTGGATACATTGGGAGCCAATCAGTGAGTTCAGCGGACGCAATGTCCACTGGGACCCATCGACTCTGGGAAAGGCAGAACGGTGGTCTGCCTATGTAAACAAGGCAGACCGCCTTTCTGTGAGAGGGGAACGTGTTGATCTTGTGTTCCTGTTAGCAGGAACACAGATCTCAACATTCCCTCAAAGCACCCCTCCCCCGAAAGTTAGCAATCAGTCCTAAGGAACACATTTTACCCTTTGAATGCCCCTGATGTTAACCCCTTCCTTGCGAGTGTCATTAGTACAGTAACTGTGCAAATTTGTTTTAGCACTGATCACTGTATTAGTGTCACTGGTCCCAAAAAAAAAAAAAAAAAAGTGTAAAAATTGTCAGTTAGGTGTCCGCTGCAATATCGCAGTCCCGCTATAAGTAGCTGATCACCGCCTAGTGAAAAATAAAAGTATACCATAGTTTGCAGACGCTGTAACTTTTGCTCGAGCCAATATACACGTACTGGGATTTTTATTTTTATTTTTACCAAAAATATGTAGCACAATACATATTGGCCTACAATAACTACTTGCCGATCAGCTCACACATACTTTTACTACGGCAGATTGGCAGGGCTGCGTGAATCACCGTAACAGTACGTCGCTCTCTCCCATGGGAAGGGGGCATGTGCGCCCCGGCCGTGCCTGCGGCAATCGGATTAGTTACAGAACCGATCAGTCTACGGGTCCAGGTCAATGATTTCTGGCCTGAACCTGCTGGTCAGTTCCAGAAAATGAAATGCTTCCTCTGCCTGAGAAATGTAAACACAGGCAGAGGAAGTGATGTCGATACCAAACAGGGCATCTACTGTCAGTACACCAAGCACTAAACTAACACCAGGACACATGCACGCTCCACCCCCCCTCCGATCACCTCAAGAATGCACAAACCCCCAGTTAATCCTTTCACTCCCTGTCACAGTGCCACCAAGTGCAGTTTTCAGATATATCACTGAACTGGTGTCACTTGTGACACTAAACAGCCTTAGGGCAGTTAGTAAGCCCAGGTAGGTTTAGGGTACCTCCCATTAACCCCCTAAGGTTTAACCCCTTGATCACCCAGTTAACCCTGTCACCAGTGTCAAAAGTTTTCCATTTTCTGATCAACGTATTAGTGTCACAGGTGATGCTAGTTTGTTAGTTTCACCATCAGTCTTTTATAGCATAAGGGTACCCCCATATAGTACCCAATAAAGGTTTTAACCCCCTAATTACCCCCTAGTTAACCCTTTCACCCCATCACCAGTGATCGTCTTATTTTATTAGATCTCCGTATTGACGCTGGTTAGTTTTTATTTTATAGCGTCAGGGTACCCGTCGTATATTACCTAATAGGTTTAACCCCCTGATCGCCCAGCGGGTGACATCAGGTTTTAGCATCAGTTAAGGGTCAGCGTAAATCTCAGGCAGAGTCAGATAAGTGCAGGTACTCAAACACACACTAGACAGCTCCGTTACTAGTATAGTGTCTGAACGGATCAATCTCTTATCTGATCAGAACTATATTATAGTCCCCAGTAGTTTAGTGTTCCCAAAAACGCAGCATTAGCGGGATCAGCTCAGACACCTTCATTTAGCCCCTCCGCCCAGCCCACCCAAGTGCAGTATCAATAGATCACTGTCACTTACAAAACACAACACATAACTGTAGCGTCCGCAGAGTCACGCCTGATTCCTGCAAACATTAACAGTTTATTTTTATGGGTAGCGATTAAAGTAGGCACCGACAACAAGGTGCTCTTTTGCCTGCGAGTCACACTAGCTGTACCTATAAATTTACAAGCCAAAATGTCCAAAACAGTGGTACACTAGTGAAGAGGCCTACACATCGCTGAGCATGATGAATGAAGACGATTGGGGAAGCTCCACTGTCAGATTCAGGCTCAGTAGAAAGCAGCTGCACCCTGAGGGATAGCAGGGACCACTAATCCTTTGTCAGAGCTAAGGTCAGGTGTATAACCGACCACGTTCTTCTGTTGAGGTGCAAGAACAGCAGGGCTCTCGTATAGGGGCAGAAAGCCATCCTTCTGGTGAACTGGTGAGCACCAGCAGCCTAGTATATCCCGGTTGTAGACAAACCAGCACTGCAATAACTAATGACATTGCGAGTCCCATAAGTACAGTCCAAGCTGGTGAGGTGGCTAGAACAAATAGTGCCCCGCAGCCACCAAGAGTTTCAACACAGGCCCGTAGAGCCCATAGTGTCCTTCCTGCTGCATATGCGCACCCCGATTGGCAGCCCACCACTTCTGCAGCCCCGGTACTTCCCCTATTCACTGGCCAACCCGAAATTAGGGTGGAAGCAGTTGATTTTCCATCACTTGATTTTTTTATTCACCGTTTTTCACGGAAGAGCTCTATAGATCTATTGTGGACCAAAGCAATTTGTATGCTGGTCAATTCATCGCTGCTAATCCCCATTTGACCCTTGCCAGAGAATGGAAACCTATTACGATTTCTAAATTTAAGACCTTTCTGGGCCTAGCCCTCCTTATGGGCATAATGGAAAAAAAAAGCGAGATGCGGTCATATTGGTCCACTGACCCAATTCACCATATGCCCGTGTTCTCTGCTTCCATGACCAAGACACGATACAAGCAGATCTTGGGGTTCATGCATTTTAACAACAATGAAATGATGTCCTCCTTGGGGTGATCCTGGGTTTGATCAGCTCCGCAAAATTCGGCCCCTCGTAAACCACTTCAATCAACACTTTGAAGCCTTGTTTATTCCCGGTCAAGTTGTCTGTGTTGAGGAGTCCCTGATTAAGTTTTCTGCCCGCCTGTCTTTTAAACCGTATCGCCCCAGCAAGCATGCCAGATATGGGGTCAAGTTGTATAAGCTATATGACAGGGCAACAGACTATACATATTGTTTTATGGTTTATGAGGGAAAAAGAGTCACATGGAGCCCCCACAAACTGCCCAGACTACATAGGGAGCGCTGGCAAGATTGTTTGAGACTTGGTGTCACCCTTATTCAGAAAGGGGACCCACTTGTATATAGACAATTATTACACAAGCGTGCCACTTTAGTCACCTCCTTGATTTTGGAATTAGCGCATGTGGCACCGTGCGATCTAATCGCCGGGGCTTCCCCCAATGGCTTGTAGAGTCCTGACTTAGATGGGAGGAGAGAGCCTGCTAGAGATGTAATAATTTACTTGCAGTGAAGTGGAGGTATACACGGAATGTTTTCGTTCTATCATCCATTCGCGCAGATATGACCAGTCCAAATTACAACGGTCACTGGTATTGTAGAGAAGCCCCTCTGTGTCCACGATTACAACTTTAACATGGGAGGGGTGGACTTCAACAAGAGCCAGACGCTGGAATAAAAAAAAAAAGTCTGTATATCTATTTCAATTGATTCTGCTGAACACTTATGTGCTATACAAAGCGTCCGGATGAACTGGACCCTTCCTTAAATTCCAGGAAGAGATCATCACAGACTTTGTTTCCAGATGGTGCTGTGCCCCAACTTCTCAACGCAAATGCAGTGAGCCAGCTGCATCAGAGGCATTTTCCAGATGTCCTCCCTAGTACCCCTAACAAACGAGCACCCCAAAGAAGAGGTCGCAAGAGAGGTAGGAAACACAGATATAGGCATGACACCAGCTGTTGTCCCTCCTGTCCTGACCAACCTGGTCTCTGCATGAATGTTTCCATCGTTACCATAAAACTAGTGGAGTATTAGTGTAGGGCACAGCACTGCACAGTTCTAGGGTATTTAAAAAAACAAAAATAGTGTAATTTTCCTGTTCTTGCTATTGTTGTTTGTACTGTATCTTATGCTTAACTAATGTTGTATTGTTACTTTATGAATTTAACATGTTTGCTTTGCAGGTATGCAATTCTTTTATACTTTACTGGGTTTTTTTTTTTTTTAACCATTATTTTCTTTGCAGGTACGGCATTCACCTGCAGCACCGATTTATTTTTACAGTAAAAGAGTTTGTCCTTACAACACGTAAAGTCAGCGACTCCAGCACTATAGGAGGGGATTTCGCCACCACAGTTAAAAAAAGAGCATATATGCCGAAGCATAGGGGCAGGGGTGGACATAGCGACGGATTGTCCTTATGCTTCAGCATATATTTTTAGAACGCTGCTATGCCCATCATTAGAAGTGGGTGGGTGCAGGTCAGTATTCTAATGGTGGGCATAGCGATTGCTTCTCTTTTTTCATTTAAACACAGGATACATGAAAAAAAAAATAACATTACAATATATGTCCAGCAAGGACCAGTATGTCCAGCAAGGACCAGTGATGTACTGGTATTAGGGGTGCACGGATCAAAAAAAACTCACAGATCAGATCGTTCCTCGGATCGGATCATTTTTCAGATCAGCAA
>NW_027507785.1:138011160-138012616 GCF_037356315.1 Lithobates pipiens
ATATCGATTAATCGTTTCAGCCCTACTCCACACCATTTTTTTATTATTATTATTTTGACGTGGGGTTCCCCTTAAATCCATACCAGACCTAAAGTGTCTGGTATGGATTTTAAAGGGGACCCTGTAACGGAAATTTGTAGGTTCTGTATATAATTGTATTCCATTTTATATTACAATGCCCTCACTGTGCACACAGCACTAACAATGTTTTCAGTACATGTTTTGCATTCTTTCAAGTCCTGATTAGAATTAGCCTGCCTATGTAACGTAACGCCCCTTGTTACCATAAACGTACAATTGTAATATTAATGTGATACCTACGTAATCGTGTGTATAAAAGCCTTCAAATGCGTCATAATAAAGGAGAACGGTTATTTGGAAAGATGCTGAGCGTATCTTTTGTGTCTGTCCCTACTGCAGTAGTTATTAATTTGAAACCACTAATCAATATGAGGATAGGAGTTGCCTATCATCAAAATATCCATTTCAACCCCCACTCCATTTTTGGTTTGGGGCTCCCCGGTGGGGGAATCCCATGCCGTTTTTTATCAATGAACTTATGTGTATTGCCGGGGCCGACAATTCATTATAGCCGCAAGTAGTTTTAAATGACTTCTCTTCCCTTTAGAAAAGCAATTTTGCTGTCAGACTGTTCTAAACACGGAAAACATGCGCCACTTTACAGGCATACTATAGACAAACCCCCCCCCCCCCCGGTACGAAATTTAAGGAATATTCCAATTTTATTGTTTCACTTTAAGCATTATTAAAATCACTGCTCCCGAAAAAAAAGGTCAGTTTTTAAACTTTTTTTCCATGGATACATGCCCCCTGAGGCAGGACCCAAGTCCCCAAACACTTTATGACAATAACTTCCATATTATCTTTCAAATTAGCACATTTGATTTCTCCCATAGACTTTTAAAGGGTGTTCCGCAGCTTTTGAACAGGAGAACAGCCAATGTTCGAGTCAAACAAAAAGCCCATCCCTACTGGATTACCAACAATACAGACCTGATCACGGATGTGGAAATATGGGGCAAAGTAACAGCAATCACAGGTCAATTGGCTTCAGTACAAATCACACAAATCTGAAACATAACGGAAAGACACTGAATTTCAAAAGAGCCAACTTTCCTTAAACTACAAACCTTGCTAGAAGGCATAAATTGGGATAAAATCTTAGGAACAAAGAACATGGAGGAGAGATTGGTTTGCTTTAAGAGCATATTAAATAAGGGCATTAGCTAATGCATCCCACTGGGTAACAAAAAAAAAAAAAAAAGAGTAAACAAAAGTCCTGGATGGCTTAACTCCAATGTAAAAATGCATATAAAAGCAAAAGGAGAAGGCCTTCCAAAAATACAAGGTTGAGGGATTAACATAAGCATTCAGACTTATATAAAGAATGCAACAAGAAATGTAAGGGGTGCAATAAGGACGGCTAAGATAGAAC